>NC_138512.1:71854712-72047212 GCF_964252035.2 Podarcis erhardii | reverse complement strand
GCTGTGCTCTCGATTTCCTTCAGCATCCATTTAGCTTCAGCAATTAAGGATGCAAAGTTAGTACTCCACTTTTTTAAAAAGAAAATTGTTAGGGTTTTGGAAGAGGAACACAGTACAATTGTGTGACTTTCTGCCTTTGCCTGCTGCTTTTGCAAAACACTCATTCACCCAAACACATGTGGGCTTAGGATGGAGAGAGGTCCAAGGGGGACTGCCCTGTTCTGGTGTTGCAGAGGCACCTAAGGGCAAGGACTACAGGTAGACTGAGGTCTTTCGAGCCTCTGTCTCTGGTCTGCTCTTCCTAGGCTGTACCCCCTTTTTGGAGAACTATGGTACTTAAAGGGCCAACCCTCCAGGATGATGGAATTCCATTGGTCCCAATGTAATTTAGCCTTCTGTTTTTGCAATTCTCTGAATGTTGTGGTAGTTTTCAGCTCAAAAAAGTACCAAAATTGCACATTAAATAATGTGTATTTTAGGGCAAGAATATTTTTTTAGAAATGCGTACACTAAGATACATATTTGAACTTATTTGGTTTTGTGACCAAATACCCATTGAAGAATGATTTTTTGAAGGGATAGTTTTTTAAAGTATTTCAGAGAATAACACTTAAGTGGGGTGGCACAGAAGTATGAACACATGCGAAACTGACATGTATCTGTATTAAAAAATCAGAAACCTAAATAATTCAACTGTAGTGTATGTGCACACACACACACACACACACACACACCCATCCTCAGATCACTGGAATATTTGGGATTTTGCTCTTTCCAAGGCAGAGTGATTTGTGGGCAGAAGCTAATCTGGTGCCAGAAAGAAGAGGCTTCGTTTCCACAAGCTGGGTAGTATTTTGCGGTTTCTCACTTTAATTTTTCCACATGCAAATATTTGCATACAGCAGAAGGCATCCAAAAGCAGGCTTTGTGTCGCCAGTGAAGATGACAGGATCACTAAAGCAGTTGACTGCATATTTCCCTTCCCTGCAAGGACTGGAACTTTGTCAAAGTGCGGGATTTAAAAATAATAATAGTAATCATTTAATTTCAGCTGAGGTTTGCATTTCTTCTTCTTATAGCTACAGAAGGGTTTAAGAAATTCTGTGCTTCTTTGAGTCACTAGATTGGAATAAGGAGAATAGCTGGCTGCAACCTTTTCGAAAGCCTTTCTTGTGATATTCCATTCTTATTCAAGCCTGTATTGTTACAGAACCACCCCAATCTCTGAGTGGTGCGAGATTCTGGGGGTCCAGGCATTTATCCTGTGTTCATGTTTGCTTTGGAAATGAGGTGCAGCAGAGATTGTGGTGTCTTTATGATATATGGTTTATTTTCACACATATACAACCTAAGCCTTTGATGGAGGGGCTCCCAGAATCACACTTCAAGAGGGTCCCATTTCTCCCATTGCTACAGCCTGTGATTCAAACAGGAACCTCACTTTGTGCTTTAGCCTCTCTCGGCAGCTTGCTGCGTTGAACAAACTGACACTGTTCTTCCTCAATCATGCCACAACAAACTGAAACCCCAAAACTTCCTCCTAACAAAAACTATGGCACTGTCTTCTGACTAAAAAAAATCTCAGAGCTCAGGGCGGGGCTCCAGTGGTGTAGCATGAGGGGCAGGGCACAGGGCCAGTTGCTCCGGGCGCAACACTGTTAGGGGTGCAAAATTTCAACACCTGGTGCTGCCTCAATACAGCTGTGTGCTTCCATTGCCAGGTTCCATTGAAAACAGCTTCTCCGTGTGAACCAGGAAGTGGTTCTCCTGGGTGACACGGATGCCATTAGACAGTTGAATGCACATGTATACTCTGTTTCTCTCCCATCTACTGACCCCCTCTGTGCGGCCCTGGGTTCTGGCAACCCACGCTACACCACTGGCTTCACCCATCCGCTGGATGGCAGAGTCTCTGCTGTATTGATGGCCCATCTCCGTGTCTTTGTTCTCTGTTAATGGCCTATCTCTCAGATAGCTGAATCCAGCTGTTAAGAGTCTGTTAAGAGTTAAGATTTCCAGTTTAATTCTCCAAACATTAAATTCTAACACTTACTAAATCCAGGAATTAAGGGTGCCTTGCAGCCATGAACTCATAGAATCGTAGAGTTGGAAGGGACCCCAAGGGTCATCTAGCCCAACCCCTTTGCAATGCAGGAATCTTTTTGCCCACTGAGGGATCGAACCCACAACCCTGAGATTAAGAGTCTCATGCAAGGTAGCCCCACCTACTTACACACCCACTAGTCCTGCCTCCCCTGCATTTGACAGACACCTCAAGCTGCTTTCTGTGCATACTGATATCATAGAATCATAGAACTGTAGAGTTGGAAGGGACAGTGAGGGTCATCTAGTCCAACCCATGGGTGAGCTTTCCATGGGTGAGCTTGAAGCACCAACTTTCTGGTTAACAGCCAGATACACTGAACCATTGCACCACCTAGGCTTATATACCACGTCTAACCAGTGGTCCGTCTAGCTCAGTATTGTAAACACTAACTGGCAGCAGCTCTCCAGGGTTTCAGGAAGGAGGCGTCTCTCCCACTACTACCTGACCATGGTGGGGACTGAACCTGCATGCAAAGCAGGTGCTCTATCACTGAGCTATGGCATGTATGCAGATAGAGCTCCTCCTCATGAGAGGGATATTGAGCTAATCAGGATCCCCTTTCATGTGGATTAAGCTCTATGCAACAGGGTCTCATTTTCACAAAGTGTGCACCCTGCAGTAGGTATGTTTTGTCAATGTGGAATGGGAATACACCGTGTGACCTTGCAACTCCCCGATATGCATACGGGGTGTTCCTACCACTGGATGCTGCTCAGTTTTAGAGCATCTTCTTTTCATGTGGAAGATCCCAGGTTCAGTCCCCAGCATCTCCAGGGAGGGCTGGATCAGAACCCTGTCTGAAATCCTATAGAGGCAATATGGAGCTAGATGGACCAATGGTTTGGCCCAGTTTAAGACAGTTTCCAGTGTTCAGTGTTCCAGTGTCCAATGTGGAGACACTATGGAGGAATATGAATTAGAATCTGGAAAAGACTTCCTTTGTGAAACCCTGACAATTCTGAATGATATGGAGCAATAGGTCTGACTCAGTATAAGGCAGCTTCTCAGTTCCTATTTGAACATCTCACTTTTAATCTCCTACTCACATATCCTTTGGTAGAAGCCATGCAGATACTTCCTTTCCCTGTAATCTTTCCTGCATGTATTCCTCTGTGGGAATTGATTTCCTGCCTAGTCCACGATCGAAGTCAGCTGTCTCCGGGAATTATTTCGTCAGAGGTCCCCATCATCGCGACCCCCTGCCTGTATGCCCATGTGCAGGGGAGCTGTTCCTCTCGAGTGTGATCACAGCACCCGGTAATCAAAGGCCCTGAGAAATCTCCCGGAAATGACTCATGTGAGAACATGATGTGCATTGGGGGCATGGTTCCCAGAGGACTCCAGTTCTGCCGTGCATGCTGTCAAAAGCTTGTCAATGTGCGTAAATTCTCTCTTTCTCTCTGCTGAAAGAGCTCTTGTTATCAAGGATTTCTCATTGCCTAATTTTCAAATATTTCAAGTATGTGAGCATGCACATGTTTGTGTATGCGCTACTTCTCCTGAGAAAGCACCCAGAAGGCTTAGTGATGCAATCTTGCTTGGAAGAAGAAGTGCTCATTGCGTCTTTCCAGAGATAAAAGATATCAGTCTCCTTTTGTTTATAGTGGTGTTGATTTGTGTTGCTTTTCTCAGAGGGGTAAGCAGTGGCCACATTCACACCATACATTTAAAGCACTTTTGAACACTCATGGCTTTCCCCCAGAGCAGTGGTTTTCAACCAGGGTGCCATGGCACCCTGGGGTGCCTTGAATGATGATCAGGGGTGCTGTGGGCAACACTGGCCTCTGTCCCTCTTTCCTTCCCTCCCTCCTCTGACACCCTCTGACGTCTCTGCCTCCCAAAGGCTTGCATAGCTGTTCATTGAAGCAGCCCTGGCTAAGAGCTCTGCAGGCAAAGCCACTTCCGAACTTGCTTGTGCTATATTACACTGTCATGGCCGGGGATCTCCCTATTTTGCCGCCTCAGCTCATTGGGTTTCCCACCCTCCCGCCCCTTAGGTTTTTCCTTTGACCTTGCTATTGACCTCAGTTGGTCGCCATTAAGGGGCCTGGTAAGAATTTTTTTCACTTGGCAAACTGGCACCAGCCACTTGGTTTTTCGCCTACCTCATAGCAAATCGCCACAACTTCCTCGGCATTGGCGGTTAGGCATTGGTAGGGGTATTGTTATGTAGATGGAAGAGAGGAGGTAACTCCATCACCTGCTCCGCATATAGAAGGGGAATCTGGTAAAGGATTCCGGGGGGCGTGGCCCTGTCTGAAGCCTATGGAGGTGAGGGCCTAAGGTATGCCCCTGAGTGGTGACCCCGGGGGAGTTCAAGCAAACAGGCTGAAGCCAGATAGTCGGTTAGGACCAATGCCTAAGCCAATACCACTCATCACCTGTAACCAATAAAGTTGTGGCCATTTTTAGCCCATTAACCTAAATAATTGTGCCACGTGTCTTTATTTCCACTGTTGGGGGAGGCGGGAACTCGCCACGCAAATGCAGCCCTGGCTACAAGCTCTCTTTGGGCCTGGGGGGGGGACAACTCAGAGACCAGGGACAGCAGCAGCAGCTGCCTGGAGGGCTCCCAAGGAGTGGAGAGAGGAAAGGAGGCTGAGGGGACACTCCACAAGGAAGGGTGTTTGGAAAAGGGTGAGCAGCTGCCAGCTCAGTGACATAATGGGTTCCTGAGCCCCCACAGGGGTGCTGCAGAAAGAGTCTACAGTGGTACTTCGGGTTACAAATGCTCCAGGTTACAAACTCCGCTAACCTGGAAGTACCACCTCAAGTTGAGAACTTTGCCCCAGGATGAGAACAGTGCAGTGGCAGTGGGAGGCCCCAGGTTAAGAATGGTTTCAGGTTGAGAACGGACCTCCGGAATAAATTGAATTCGTAAGCTGAGGTTACACCTGTGTGTGTGTGTGTGTGTGTGTATAAAGGTAAAGGTAAAGGTACCCCTGACCGTACGGGTCAGTCTTGCCAGACTCTAGGGTTGTGCGCTCATCTCACTCTATAGGCCGGGAGCCAGCGCTGTCCGCAGACACTTCCGGGTCACGTGGCCAGCGTGACAAACTGCATCTGGCGAGCCAGCGCAGCACATGGAACGCCGTTTACCTTCCCGCTGGTAAGCGGTCCCTATTTATCTACTTGTACCCGGAGGTGCTTTCGAACTGCTAGGTTGGCAGGCGCTGGGACCGAACGACGGGAGCGCACCCCGCCGCGGGGATTCGAACCGCCGACCATGCGATCGGCAAGTCCTAGGCGCTGAGGTTTTACCCACAGCACCACCCGCGTCCCTGTGTGTGTGTGTGTGTGTGTGTGTGTATATATATATATATATATGCTTTCGTAGATTTTCACGGGTACAGGAATGCAGGTTTTGGTGTCCTCGGGTGTCTTCCCGTGTAAAAGTTGGGGTGTCTAGGCGACGTTTCGACGAGGTCTCACTCGTCATCTTCAGGCTGGTGCTTTCGGCTTCTTGTTACTGGAACAGAGCAGGATCTCAGTGTTTGAGTTCCTATAAATACTGTAGAGGGGGTGTGGTGTATAGCCTCCAATGTTCTGGGCAGAGAGGAAGTTCCCAGGCTAGTGTGCCTTTTCTTCTTTTGTTCCTTAATTACTTGAGAGATATCTTGAGTGATTTCTTGAGTGATATCCTGAGTACCACTTAGGTGGGTCATTAGGTGTGGATTAGTTGTTAAAGTCTTTGTGTCTTGACCTCTTGAACTTTGTGAAGAGTTTTCCTGAGAAGATGGCTGTACTGTACTTAGTTGTGCTCAACTAAGTTAGTAACTTAGTTGAGCACAACTAAGTACAGTAAGTACAGTACAGTAAGTACTAAGTACAGTAAGTACTAAGTACTGTACTAAGTACAGTAAGTACTAAGTACAGTAAGTACAGTAAGTACAGTAAGTAACTTAGTTGAGCACAACTAAGTACAGTACAGCCATCTTCTCAGGAAAACTCTTCACAAAGTTCAAGAGGTCAAGACACAAAGACTTTAACAACTAATCCACACCTAATGACCCACCTAAGTGGTACTCAGGATATCACTCAAGAAATCACTCAAGATATCTCTCAAGTAATTAAGGAACAAAAGAAGAAAAGGCACACTAGCCTGGGAACTTCCTCTCTGCCCAGAACATTGGAGGCTATACACCACACCCCCTCTACAGTATTTATAGGAACTCAAACACTGAGATCCTGCTCTGTTCCAGTAACAAGAAGCCGAAAGCACCAGCCTGAAGATGACGAGTGAGACCTCGTCGAAACGTCGCCTAGACACCCCAACTTTTACACGGGAAGACACCCGAGGACACCAAAACCTGCATATATATATATAAATACTGCATATATATATATAAATAAATATATATATAAATACTTGCTACCATCAGTCAGTTATTACAATCATATAGAGTCAGAATTGTAGAGTTGGAAGAGACCCAAGCTCTGTGCTGTTTCATTCATCATGGGAGTCAAAGCTTGTTGGTTTCCCAACTTCCTTGATAACTCTGTTGAATTTAGGTTAATAATTACTGAAAGTAGTGTGATGGTCACTTGCAGAGTTTTGAGCTGTTTCCTTCCCCGCAGCACCGAGTGATCCTGTGCCCTTTCCCCACTGGGAAGGTTGACACAGCAAAAGTTCAGCTGGTTTATTTTGCAGCTGATTTTGAGCGGCTTCCAAGTATGTCGCAGATTGGATCGCTCCCATGTCGCAGGGATTACGGGCATGACGAGCCCTTGGTGAAACAGTTTCATTGACTAAGGTCAGCAAGAAATCAATTTCCCGCACTTGTGGCATTTCAGCTTCCTGTTCTTAGGAATGAATAAAAAGCAATCACCGGGGTTGTGAGAATCCCCCTTTGGTAGGGTATGTGGAACATAATGCAGTGCAAAGGCCTTAGAAATCAGCTGCAGACATTTTGCTGTCCTTCAGCCCTTAGTATATTTCAACTAAGAGTGCTGGAGAATTTCAACAAAAATAGAAGATTGAAACAGGAGCAGAACTTGCAGGTGCAGGCTTATTCATCTCATGTCCAGAACAGAAATCAGTCCAGCAAACACAATTAGCCTTTGCTGCCACCATTTTCAGTCCCCAAATGCTACGTAATTTGGATAGTTCTCTGCACCTCCATTTGCATTGTATTTTCTTTGCTGTGATGCTGGGTCCTCTGCTACCTAGCTGCAATTTTTATTTTAACCTGGCTTGCCAGAACTACACATGAAAAGGATGCAGTAAACCACAAGCTTCACATGAGCCAACAGTGTGATGCAGCAGCAAAAAAAAAAAAAAAAAACGTGACTGCTATTCTAGGCTGCATCAATAGTGTCCAAATCAAGGGAAGTAATAGTACCGCTCTATTCTGCCTTGGTCAGGCCACACCTGGAGGACTGTGTCCAGTTTTGGGTACCAAAATTTAAGAAGGATGTTGACAAGCTGGAACATGTGCAGGGGAGGGCAACCAAGATGATCAAGGGTCTGGAAAACAAGCCTTATGAGGAACAGTTGTGGGAGTCATGTATGTTTAGCCTGGACAAGAGGAGACTGAGAGGCGATATGATAGCCATCTTCAAATATCTCAAGGGCTGCCACATGGGAGATGGAGCAGTCTTGTTATCTCCTGCTCTGGAAGGGAGGATTTGAACCAATGGCTTCAAGTTACAAGAAAGGAGATGCCAATTGAACATCCATCAGAAAGGATTTTCTGAGAGTAAGAGCTATTTGACAGTGGAACAAAGTCCTTCAGAAGGTTGTGGGCTCATCTTCCTTGGGGGTTGGCTGGCCATCGGTCATGCATGCTTTAGCTGAGATTCCTACATTGCAGGGGGTTGGACTCAATGATCCTTGGGGTCTCTTCCAACTCTCCAATACCATGAGTCTATGATTCACTAAAAAATAACATCATAAAAACTCCTTGGGCCAGTTGCTGCCTCCCAGCCTAGCCTACCTCACAGGGTTGTTGTGGGGATAAAATGGGGGGAGGGGGGGAAACCATGGATACCACATTGAGCTCCTTAAGAGGAAAAGGTGGGATTTAAAAGCAACAAACAAAGGAATAAAAAATTCCCTTAGCAAGCTACCACGAGCGAGACACATACACGCTTTGCCCCACTTTCTCTCTTTCTCCAGAACTCTACTAATTCCAGGGTGCTGACATGGTGTAATAACAAAGTGGGAGATGTGTTATTTACTCTTAGTTAAAAATGGCTTTTTAATAGGGAGCAGAAGAGGGGAAGAATCCAATTGAAGGAGGCCAGCAATTGCTCCAAGAAACAATAGTTGAAATTCCCAGGGAAACTCCTAATAAACTGATTGAATATGCTGGAATGGGTTCCATTAGACAAAGAGAAGTCATGGGAGGGAGCAGAAAACAGAGAGCGCTCTTTTTGCTTCTTGTCAAGCACTGTGGAGAAATTAAAATGCATTGTTTATGTTTGGTTGTTTGTTTCAAATGCGAAGCGTGTCCAGCATTCTGGAAAACTATTACCACAAAAGGCATCTGGAATCTCTGCGTGTGTGCGCGTGTGCACGCGTATGTTTGTTTGTGTATGTATATATCAAGAGAGATGACTTAGACGTTACTCACTCCCCATTGCAAAAGTCATCCAGAGCACGTTGAAGCAGAAAATGCAGATGCAAAAAGGAAAGCAATCAATAAAAGCAAACAGATAACAATCACACGAAATAAAAAAATCTCTAAACTGGCAACGGCTGCTTGCGTGGCAAGTCCTCCCCCCCAGTGGAAATAAAGACACATGACACAATTATTAAGGTTAATGGGCTAAATAAGGCCACAACTTTATTGGTTAGAGGTGATGAGCGGTATTGGCTTAGGCATTGGTCCTAACCGACTATATCCGGCTTCAGCCCGTCCGCTTGAAGTCCCGGAAGGGTTAACCACCAGTAGGGGGAGTCCTGCTGATGCACATCAACTAGGAACTCCCCCGGGGTCGCCAATAGGGGGCGTGCCTTAGGCCCTCACCTCCCCAGGCTTCGGACAGGGCCACGCCCCCCAGAATCCTTTATTGGACTACCCTTCAATATGCAGGGCAAGCGATGGCACTACCTCCCCTCTTCCACCTACAGAACAATACCAATGCCTAACCTCCAATACCCAGAAAGTTGTGACAATTTGCTACGAAGTAGGTGAAAACCAAGTGGCTGGTGCCAATTTGCCAAGCGGAAAAATTCCTACCAGGCCCCTCAACAGCGACAAACCAAGGTCCATCGCTACGTCAAGGAATGAAAACCTTATAGGGCGGGAGGGTGGGGAACAAGAACAGCTGGTAGGCGGCAAAAGAGGAAAATCCCTGGCTGCGCCTGCATTAAATAGGGCAGGCCACACCCCCAGAGCCAGCCGATTGGCTGGCCTGGGGGTGACGTGGCCGGGGATTCCCCCAATCGCACAGGTGCTGGACTCCAGCCTCTGCATGTGTGGTGGGGCCATGAAGCCCGCAACCTGACCTCTTCTGCAGGGCAGAAGTGGCTTTGTAGGGAACACTTTAAGAACATAAGAAGAGCCTGCTGGACCAGGCCAATGACCCATCTAGTCTGGCATCTTTTTCTCATAATAGCCACCTTGATGTCTGTGAGAAACCTATGAGCAGGGGAGTTCTCTCTCCTCCTTTGGTTTCCAGCAACTGATATTCAGAAGCATTATTGCAGTGTGCGCAAGCCAACACATGTTCCTGCCCCTCCCACTTCCATATCCTTTAATATTTCTCCAGTGAAAATAGGGACATCCTATATTATTATTATTATTATTATTATTATTATTATTATTATTATTCCCCACCCATCCGACTGTGTTACCCCAGCCACTCTGGGTGGCTTTAGACATAGATAAAAGTATAATAAAACATTAAACATTTTTTTAAAAAACTTCCCTATACAGGGCTGCCTTCAGCTGTCTTGGGGGTCTCATAACTCCGTAGCCTCCAAAATTTCTCCGATGGAAATAGGGATGTCCTTAGGAAAAGCGGGGCATCCCAGGATCAAATCAGAAACTAGGATGGTTTCTGTCAATCCAGGACTGTCCTTGGAAATAGCAGCACTTGGAGAGTCTGCACTCCACCTAATTTTCAGTTCCCCAAACAATACATGGACACACACAGCCAAGATTTCATTCCAGCCATACCTATCTTCCTTACACCTTATGTCAGCTGTGATGTCAGGTGTGGACAGGTAAAGAAAGCAGGGTTCACAGGCACTGCCAACCAGCCGATTATTGGTGCTTGAAAAGTGCTGTGCCTTTGGCCAACACAGTTTGATTTCATACTGCGTGTGCGAAGGAAAATGGAAAAGAAACACACACACACAAAATAATCAAATAATGATTAAAATGATGCAGTGCAGAACCACACTGCATTATTCATCCACGGGTTCACGGGTTTTTGTGAGTGTGAGTTTTCCGTCAGTGCTGACATAGATGCAATCTGAGTAATGACCGCCCTGTGTTTAGCCATGATGAACACTGCTACGCACCTCTGAACATTCTCGCACTCCCACAATATGGCTTTGTGATTCCAGAAAGCTGCTCTGTTAATTAAAAACCAATTCCTTAATTGAGGGGATGAGATGAAAAGGCATTTCTCCCAGTTGCTATGGAGAGTGTGTTTAAAGACAGAAAACAAGGTTGCTTTTTTAACATTATTAATTTCTAACTCCAGATTTATCCTGGCATTCCAGTTTGACTTCAGAGCACACTCCTCTGCCCAGAAAATGTAATAAATACAATAAGCAATAAAATGAACAGGAGGCGTCGTCTTTGTGGCAATCTGCTTTTTACAAAAATGCAGCCTTACAGAGAATTAATTTGTGCTAAAGAGCACATTTTGTTCATTTGCAGGCTCATCTGTTCTAGTGATTACTCCTTTCTCCCCCCTCTGCATTTTTTATCTAACTGACACAATCTTGCATTCAATGTAGTACTAAGTAACCGTCCTGTCAGTACAAAGATTTATCCTTGAGCAACAGTACTCTCCCTATTTTCTTCCCATGTCCTCCTCAAATCTGCCCCAGTGGAGTGGGGTAACTCCCAGGAAATATTTAGGGGGCACTTGGGCAGAGGATGGGGGAAGTCCCTTTTTGCCAGCATAAATTCATGCACTGACAGAATGGTTACTTAGTGCTAGGTTGTATGCCAGCCAAGAAACACACACAGGGAAATCATTCTTAAAAACAACTGACACATTGTCTTAAATCATTGGTCTTCCATCTGTAAATGAGGAGGATACAGTTACAGATAGGTAGCCGTGTTGGTCTGCCATGGTCAAAACAAAATAAAAAAATTCCTTCCAGTAGCACCTTAAAGACCAACTGAGTTAGTTCTAGGTATGAGCTTTCGTGTGCATGCACACTTCTTCTGAGGAGGATACAGTTCATTATATAATATATCCCAAAATTTCTTTATTTTCCTGCAATTCCACCACATATGAATCATTGTACCCTTTGCCTCTCTACATCTCTATATATTATATAATCTATAACGAACTCAAAAAGATGTTTAAATTATCCTTTGTAAAAAAAAAAAAAGCCCAAAGCCTTTCTACTGGTACAGACATTCCTAAAAATATGAGGAAGGTCTTTATGTATGCAACAGTTGCAGCAAGAATTCTAACAGGGAAAAAAAAGGAAAGGAAAGGAGAAACCACCCCAACTAAATTGGATTGGCAGGCAAAACTATTGGAATATACAGAATTAGCAAGAATGAGAGGAAGAATTAGAGACAATGCAGAACAAACTTTTGTTAGAGAGTGGGATATTTGCAGAAAATATATTGAAGAGCGTTGTAAAAGTGAGAATCCTCTGGCAGGCTTAGACTGACCCCTGTATGAACATAAAAAACTTTACTAAAATAAAACCTGGGAAAAGTTTGAAGAGATAATGAAAAGTGCGTCACACAAAAGGAAACTGGGACCCTTGATGGGGTGACAGTAAGTCACAATGGAAGTTATGTTGTGAGAAATTAATTTATCCTTTGTAAATTATAGTAGTCTTTGGTTCTTTTTGGTTGATTGTAATTTTTCTTTTTAAAATTAATAAAGCGGGGAGGGGGGGAGGATACAGAAATGGCTCATGTCCTCACCTAAACCTGAAATTCTGAACATACCTACTAGATAGAATGACTGGGAGTGCCTGCTGAGACCAAATAACATTGGTCCTATAGATCCACACTGGCTCCCAGTACATTTCTGAGCACAATCCAAAGTGTTGGTGCTGACCTTTAAAGCCCTAAAGAGCTTCAGCCGAGTATACCTGAAGGAGCATCTCCACCCCCATCGTTCTGCCCAGACACTGAGGTCCAGCTCCGAGGGCCTTCTGGCAGCTCCCTCACTGTGAGAAGGTAGGTTACAGGGAACCAGGCAGAGGGTCTTCTCAGTAGTGGCGCCCACCCTGTGGAACACCCTCCTCTTCAGTTGTCAATGAAATAAAGAGCTACACAACTTTTAAAAGACCTCTGAAGGCAGCCCGGTATCGGGAAGGTTTTAATGTTTGACGTTTTGTTATTATTTTACTATTGCTGCCCAGAGTGGCTGAGGCAACCCAGTCAGATGGGTGGAGTATACTGTAAATATTATTATTATTATTATTATTATTATTATTATTATTATTATTATTATTATCATTATTATTATTATTATTATTATTATTATTATATCACTCTGAGAATTGCAGCTCTGGAAGAGCAATAGTGGCTTCTTAACACCTCTCAGCATCCTTAGCAAACTACAGTTCCCATGATTCTTTGTGGGAAACCATGATTGTTAAAAATGGTATTATTGTTTCTTTAAATGTCTGGTGTGGGTAGGGCCTGTGGGTAAAAACTAGCCTCTTGGACAGAAACTAACCTACTGGATAAACTGAAAATTTATTTTTTATAACCACACCTACTTTTGCCTCTGGCCCCGCCCACCAATGGAATGTGGCCCTGAGAAGATTGGCTAGAAGGGAATGTGGCCCCACCCCTGCTGAACAACAGCTATTATATGTTCTTCATAATATGTCTAACCAAAAGGACAAATGCCCTGCCCTCTGTAGTCATAAAGAACAGATTGCCAGTGGCATAACATGGGGGCTGGCCACAGGGGTGGTTGTCCCTGGTGTAAATTTGTTAGGGATGCAAATTTCAACACCCAGTGCTGCTGCAACACAGCTGCACACTTCTGTCACTGGGCTCCCTTGAAAACGGCTTTTCCATGCAAACCAAGGAGTGACCTCTCCAGATAATAGAACAACTCTTCTTTTCTTATCTCTGCATCTGTGATCTCCTAGGTGTGATCTCCTTTGTCTGTTTCCCTCCCACCCACCTCCTCCATGTGGACCCAGGCCTTGGCAACCCATGCTATGCCACTGCAGGTCATATCCACAGCATACGTCTAAAGCACTCTCCTATCACTTCAACAGTCATGATTTATCTCCCAAAGAATTATGGGAATTGGAGTGTTTTAAGGGTGCTGACTGCACAGAGCTGCAATTCTCAGCACCCTTAACAAACCACAGCTCCCAGGATTCTTGTGGGAAGAGGAGTCATAACTGTTAAAGTGGTAGAAGAGCACTTTAGATCTATGGTGTGGATGTAACTCAAATACATAAGAGGAACTCTGCAGGATCAGTTCAATGGCCCATCTAGTCCAGAATCCTTTTCTCACAATGGCCACCCAGATGCTCCAGTGGGAAACTTGCAAGCATGTGTTGTTGTTGTTGTTGTTGTTGTTGTTGTTCTTCTTCTTCTTCTTCTTCTTCTTCTTCTTCTTCTTCTTCTTCTTCTTCTTCTTCTTCTTCTTGTTTAGTCATTTAGTTGTGTCCAACTCTTTCTGACCCCATGGACCAGAGCACGCCAGGCACTCCTGTCTTCCACTGCCTCCCGCAGTTTGATCAAATTCATGCTGGTAGCTTCGAGAACACTGTCCAACCATCTCGTCCTCTGTTGTCCCCTTCTCCTTGTGCCCTCCATCTTTCCCAACATCATGGTCTTTTCCAGGGAGTCTTCTCTTCTCATGAGGTGGCCAAAGTATTCGAGCCTCAGCTTCAGGATCTGTCCTTCCAGTGAGCACTCAGGGCTGATTTCCTTAAGAATGGATAGGTTTGATCTTCTTGCAGTCCATGGGACTCTCAAGAGTCTCCTCCAGCACCATAATTCAAAAGCATCAATTCTTCAGCGATCAGCCTTCTTTATGGTCCAGCTCTCGCTTTCATATGTGTATTCCTCTCCAAAGTTTGGCTAATATTGGAGCTAAGTGTACAAAGTTGATTCTGCTCAAACTCACTTGCCTTTCCTTTTCAAAATTATTTATGATAACCCATATTTTAAAAAACTTGTTTTAATAAATTGTCTTGACAGTTTTCCTTGAACAAACCACCAAAGGAGAGAGACACAGAGAACTCCTTAATGTACTTTCCTTGTCGTAATTTCAGAAATCAGTTTGGAGATGTCATGTTAAGGGCATGAATTTTGTGTGCATGCTAATGGGCTTTTGAATGTTTTAGGAACATTTCTGCTGCTATAGGAATTGCCAAAGGGCTCCTTTTAAAGAAGTGCCAGAACCCCAAGATGCATTAAACAGAAGGCTATGATCCTTTCTCCATGGGAAGAACAGAATGGGGGTTTTCTTCAAAACACCCTTTTCACCCCAAAGAAACATTGTACGTACTGTTATATGGGTTGGGGGGAAATTAGGCAATGTGAAATTTAAAGTTACATCCTCTTCTTGACTTATGAAAGTTATCATCACCCTCTGGAAAGATTTGTGGGAGACTTCCTTTGTCTATTGCTCAATAGTGGTTGAGAGCATTGGCAAAGGCATCATCACAGTTTTTCTACAGAAATTGAAGTGGGGAGGTTCTGAAACCTTTAAAGCAGGGTTGCATAACCTCAAGCCACAGGGCTGAGTGCGGCCCTCCAGGCCCCTCAATCTGGCCCTTGAAAGTCTCTGCCTTGCCCCCTGTCATGCCCTTTAACTTCAATAAAAGGGTACCGATGCAGAGTTTTACGTCACCTTGCTGTCTACTTTTGCCTCTATTCCATTTGGAGGCACCTGCATACAGTGGTACCTCAGGTTAAGAACTTAATTTGTTCTGGAGGTCCGTTCTTAACCTGAAACTGTTCTTAACCTGAAGCACCACTTTAGCTAATGGGGCCTCCTGCTGCTGCCGCGCTGCCGCCGCACGATTTCTGTTCTCATCCTGAAGCAAAGTTCTTAACCCGAGGTACTATTTCTGGGTTAGGGGAGTTTGTAACCTGAAGTATCTGTAACCCAAAGTACCACTGTAATACTGATGGGCTGGGACCAGATGTGGCTTGTTGGGTAGGGAAGAGTTACCAAACTAGCTTCCCAGCAGGTGGGTCACTGTCACTCACTGGGAGGTCTAGGCAGTGGGGAGGTCAGCAAGGTGCAAACACCCTGGTGGAGCCAATCTGGTGCTCTTGCTGGTGTGCTTGCCCACTTCCCAGTAAGAAATAGAGCCCCATCTACTGGCAGTTCCACCCCACCCAACAGGCTGCTTTAGGCGGGGAGTTCCTTAGCCTAGGTGCTGCAGCAGAGAGAGATCCATACCTTGTGCTATCTTAACTCCAGATGCTCCTTCCCAACATCCCATCCTCTAAACTGCTTCTCCTGCCTCTTGCCTGTGCATCACACCCTCCAAGACATCCTCCCTCCTGTTTGGTCAAACACAGTTGATCACACTGGCATATTCTCTCTCTGTCTCCCCCGTTCTTTCTGTTAGTTGGGGTCCAGGGAGCAGCTTCTTTGGACAATGATTGCCCAAGGCTCTCTTGAGTGCCCAGCAATGGCGAAGCAGGCAAACTCCCTGCCGATCCTCCCCACAGAAATGTGGGCAAGTTTCTTCTTTGGCTGCTGCTTGGTGGAGGCACTTTGAGTCCCTCTGAAGGACAGTATCCCCGCTAGCAAGGAAGTGGAAAGAGCCTGGTAGCCACAATGTTGGAGAACGTTTCACATAAGTATGAAACCCAGGATTTGGTTGGAAAAGGCTAAATGGCCTCTGCATTGGGAATGGTTGGGGTACCACTAAATTTCTTCTACAGAAAAAGTTCAGCAGTTAAAGGCAGTTGACACAATCCCCCCTCCCCCCTTTTTGTGTGTGCAAAAGACGAGGCACTCCAGCTTACTTACTCTGAAGAATGGCAAATCCCATTTTGCTTCAGCTAAGCTGATAAAAGCTTTACAATTTACTGGACCATGCCGTTAAAGCAATGACATTAAAACGGTGTTAAGGTTGGAGAAAAGGTTAATGCAATCCAAGTTTTATTCTAGGGAGAGAAAAATGTTCATCAGATAAAGCACTGTTGAGTAAGCCAATTCATTCATAGTGCATTAGTGGCTCATCTGCAATATGCCAAGCATCTGCTCTATCTATATTGATTGACTTGCTTGAATATGATCTCTCTCTCTCTCTCTCTCTCTCTCTCTCTCTCTCTCCCTCTCTCTCTCTCTCTCTCTCCCTCTCTCTCTCTCTCTCTCTCTCTCTGTGTGTGTGTGTGTGTGAGAGAGAGAGAGAGAGAGAGAGAGAGAGAGACACTACCAATCACAAGTTCAGACCCTCCAGGGACAGTCCCGCATTTACAAAAGCCATCCCAGTTTCTGATTTGATCCTGGAATGTCCTACTTTTCCTTAGGATGTCCCTTTTTTAACTGGAGAAATCTTGGAGGGTATGGAGCCATGTGAAGGCAGCCCTGTATAGGGAAGTTTAAAAATGTTTTATTAGGTTTTTATATATGTTGGGAGCCACCCAGAGTGGCTGGGGCAAACCAATCTGATGGGCAGTGTATAAATATTAAAATTATGAGGAGGAGGAGGAGGAGGAAGATGGTGAGGATGCAATAGAACACCCCTATTTTCATTAGAGAAATGTTGGAGAGTATTCAAGTTTGATTCAGACCTTACAGGGAGAGCATTTCAGAAATGGTGGCCTACCACAGGATAAGATTAATAATGTCAGTCAAGTTTCTTTTCTTGAAGCTTGCTTGCCATCACCCATCTTCTCACTTACAGGACCCCCAGTTCCCTGCAGATCTCACTTGAAGGGCAGAGGGGGAATGAACGAGATCATTTAACCAAAGTCACTGGGCATATTCATCCACAATTCATGCTGTTGTTCAGATCCAGAAATTTCTGCCATGAGACAGAAACAGTGTCTGGTCAGTTGCAAGAAAACCTACCACTTGCCAAGCTCTTGAGAACCAAGAGCAGCAATTGGAAGTCTCCAGCTGCCAGGATGGAAAGACAATACCACATTTATTTCAATTTAGGAGGATCGCTACAAGAAGATGACTGAAAGGGCTTGGAAGCCCTGGAGTCTGGGAATCCAGGAGGTTGTAACTGCCCTTGAGATCAGCTCCCATCCTTTTTAAGTAGCATCCAGAGCAGGCCCCGTGTCTTGAAAATCATTTCCTTTGCTTAGAAGAAATGGGAAGCATCTGGTCCTTATTGTGGCAGGTAAAAACTGCAGCATCAATGTTGGCAGTGTTTGCCGCACGGATGAAGCCCCTTTTTAGTATTCCTTGTTTGATGGAGCTACGCCCAGTGTTAGTTCTACTTAAAGTAGATGCATTAAAAATAATGGGCACAACTAGCTTAGCTCCATTAATTTCTGTGGCTCTGCTCCAAGTATAATTTAGTTGGATGCAACATTTAAACAGTATCTCGTGGCTCTTCAGAATAATTAGGCAGGGACATCAGAGTCATATGGCGTAGGCATAAGTGTGTATGTTTTACTTGATGAAACACATTGCATTATGAATCTTTCATGCACTTCTGCAGCAAGCTATCGATGGTACCAGCTGTTCTCCTTTAAGAGCCATAAAATGCAAAAATGCCAACAGAGCTTCCAGCAAACGTAAAGGCCGAACCAATATGTCAGGTGTGTGGACGAAAAAGCAGTTTGAAGAATGATCTCATAAGCATTCTTTAACATGGAACTGGCAAATATTCTGCGTCCCTCACTTCTTTCTAAAAACAACTTGGGTCTGTAGCATTTGCTGCTGCCATTACCCACATTCCACACCATTTCCAGTAGGTTTACAGTGAGCAGGCGTGTGCTGGAGATGGAGGGGGATTGCTTGAAGGTCATTGAGAGAATGGTTTTTATTCAATGTGTTGCAGCAATACCACTGGGTTGCATTCACAAGCATTTTGGTAGAGGGTTGCTTCCAACTATATATCTCCAAAGGCCAGAGGGCTGTGTGGAGGGAGTAGTTCCATTCCTCTTGTGGAAATCGCTGCAATGAAAGCAATTATTTCATTGGATGCAAATCCAACATTTCCAGCTGGAAGCTCAATTTGGCTCCTGCCCACTCAAAAAATGCCCACCAAATTTGAACACACACCATGCCCCGTCTAACAGCCCCTCTGGGCAGCAGTAATGTGCTATTGTTGGTGAAGCATCGTGGGATAAATCTCCCACCAATGCACTATTCTTGTGTCCAGGAGGTGTTGCACAATACACCCACAATAAAACTTGAGTACAGAGAGCCGGGACCAGTTCAACATTTGTCAAATTTGTGCAGAGGAGGGCAACCAAGATAATCAAGGCCAAGCCTGATGAGGAGTGGTTGAAGGAGCTGGATATGTTTAGATTGGAAAAGAAGAGACTGAGAGAAGATACGATTGCCAGCTTCAAATATCTCAAGGGGTGTCACATGGTCACGCGAGAATGTGACAATTATATGGAAACCAGAAACTCACCTTTGTATGTGGTTTCCCCCCATTATTTATTTGATAGAATCTCCTTTAACTTCATTTCTTAAAAACTATGGTGGGCTTACATTTTGTCCGCCATGCTGTTTAGACTGCAATGTGTGAGTTTGTATGGGTTTTAACATTTCGTCCTTTCAGCTGCTTCCATGTTTGTGTTATATGGAAAGCAGTGTTTGATCCCCCCTCCTTTAAGTTACTTGTGGAAGAAAGTTCTTTTTAGTAAACAGATTTACAGTACTTTTTGGCTCCATTCGCTCTTGGCATACAAATGTATGCACCTCCTTTTTTTATGAGAGAGCTCATTTATTTCTTATCCTGAGGCCTGCAAAATACAGTTTTAACATAAAACAGCTCTCTGTGGCGAGCGATGATGCCCGTTCAAGGCACACACAGGCCAAAGGTTATTTTCAATCTGTGTCTCAAAATAATTATCTATATCCAAAGGGACACTGGTGACCTGAATAATTTATTCACATCTACACATTTTTGTAAGCAAATTCTCGCAATATAACCCTTTTGCAAAGCACTTTTCCCTACCAGAAAGTATTTTTGCAACTTATATTCACAAATGCACACTTTACAAAAATGTGCATTTTTGTATACGTGATTTGGCTGGATAACTTTATTGCAAAAATTCATCAATATGTGCATTTTGAAGGACTCCTACCTTTCAGTTTGTGCATTATTTCAGAAAAAGTAAATTAGGTAGATTATCCTTTAAATGTGAACTGAATCTCCCCCCTATCCATGGTGTTCTTTATGCCCAGCGGTTGACTCTTTATTCCTCCAAATCACCTGCCCCTTTCAGGGTAACTACGGACAAGAATGGACAACACGCAAATGTCTGAGGTGAGGCAGGTGCTGAGACCCAGGAGTTGCGAGTCACTGAGAAGTCAGGACCACACAGCAAGTTGTAACTGGAGCACAAAAAGGAGGCAGGGTCAGGGAGCAAGTCAGAGCACATCTGGAATACTGCGTCCAGTTCTGGGCACCACAATTTAAGTAGGATATTGACAAGCTGGAATGTGTGCAGAGGAGGGCAACCAAGATGATCAAGGGTCTGGAAACCAAGCCTTATGAGGAACGGTTGAAGGAGCTGGGTATGTTTAGTCTTAGGAAGAGACTGAGAGGAGCTATAATAACCGTCTTCAAATATCTCAAGGGCTGTCACATGGAAGATGGAGCAAGCTTGTTTTCTCTTGCTCTGGAGGGTAGGACCTGAACCAGTGGCTTCAAGTTACAAGAAGGGAGATTCCGACTCAACATCAGATAGAACTTTCTGACAGTAAGAACTGCTTGACAGTTGAATGGACTCCATTGGAAAGTGGCTGACTCTCCTTCCTTGGAGGTTTCTAAGCAGAGGATGGGTGATGATCTGCCATGGATGCTTTAGCTGAGATTCCTGCATTGAACTAGATCAGTGTTTCCCAACCTTTGGTCTCCAGCTGTTTTTGGACTACAACTCCCATCATCCCTAGCTAGCAAGACCTGTGGTCAGGGATGATGGGAATTGTAGTCCAAAAACAGCTGGAGACCAAAGGTTGGGAAACACTGAACTAGATGACCCTCAGGGTCCCTTCCAACTCTACAATTCTATGATTCTAACCCTATCTGAAGACACCAGGGATCGAACCTGGGACCTTCTGTCGGCAAGGGAGGTGCTGTAGCACTAAGCTATGGCCCTTGGCCTACAGTCTGCAAGTGCTGATAACCTGCAGACCCCACTGAGCTTGTTAGTCCTCCACTAACCTCATTAGGTCATCAGTTTGATTCACAAACTAGTTAAGCTGAAATGCTTCTGCCTAAGATGGTCTTGCCCCACTGACCTAAGTGGAACTGCATTGGCTTAAATCCAAGGATTCAAAGCGGGTTAGGTTAATAACTACAGGGTGTGTGTAGGTGTGTGTATAGCAGGGAATGAACTGAAGAGTGCACTGTTTGTTGAAATCCTTCATTTTCTAGGCCTATTAGCTAACAGGACAATCCTTGTTTAACCGAGGAAAAGGCAGGGTAGGTTTATTTAAACAATTGGTTTCAATCCCGGAGAAGGAAGGTGGATTTCAGTCAAGCTTTACATTTTGCAATTAATACATATCCTGAGCAAACATGCATTGGTCGCTATTTTTTAAAAAATGGTTTGTAACTAAAAATAGCCTTTACTGAACCTGGGAGCATGATCTAAAAGGGGTGCTTAACCTGTGGCCCTCCAAATGCTGGGAGACTCCCAGTTCATATCAGACCCAGCCAGCTAACCATTGGTAAGGGGTGGTGGAGGTCTATAGGTTACCCACCCCATCTAAAACCTTTAGCCATGAGTTCCCATGCACTTTTTACTCTGCTTAGGGATGAGCCGCAGATTTATGTTTGCCCTTTTGTGTTCCCATGCACAAAAGGATGCTAGTTAAGATCAGTTACGTGAAAACTAATTTTCTACCAGTTTCCAGAAGGAAAATTAGCAGGAAAATTAGTGTTTCTCTATGAGATGGGACCTTGAATGTAGATGCCATTTGGTTGGTAGAGTGCTAGAGATTCATCATCTGGAACCAAGCATATTGCACAGTTTACATACTTGTTAAGAGAAGTATCAAATCATCAACATGACCTCCATGGATTCTTAGTGAAAGGGTGGTGGCTAGTGCCTGACCTCCTGAGAGCTGAGTCACTGCTGCATACTGGGAGGTGACACACCAGAGAGGTCAGTGCAGTGCAGATGCAATGGCAGAGCCAATATGGTGCTTATGATGCATTTGCACTCCACCAGCCTCTCTATCACCTCCTAGTAAGCAGCGTCGACTCAGCTGTTGGGTGATCAGATGAGTATATTCATCCGATCACACTGTCACACAGCAACTTGCAGGTTTTAGGTCTACAAAAGAAGTCTGTTAAATATCAAATACATGAAGAAGAAGAAGAAGAAGAAGAGTAGTAGTTTGGATTTGATATCCTGCCTTTCACTCCCTTTAAGGAGTCTCAAAGCGGCTAACAATCTCCTTTCCCTTCCTCCCCCACAACAAACACTCTGTGAGGTGAGTGGGGCTAAGAGATTTCAGAGAAGTGTGACTGGCCCAAGGTCACCCAGCAGCTGCATGTGGAGGAGCGGAGACGCGAACCCAGTTCCCCAGATTACGAGACTACCACTCTTAACCACTACACCACACTGACGGTGCTTAGCCTCAGAAGGCCAAAACATATACCCTCTGCACTTATTTCTCTTATATAGAATTACAGGCTTTAATTCAGTACTTTGATACATGGTCATAATTCAGTTTTAAGAGAATGTGAGCCAAGGGCGGACATGTTTGTATTGAATTCAGTTTTCCCTTTAAATCAGGAATGGGGAATCTGTGGGTCTCTGGATGTACTGTTTTCAGCTTTGTCTTTCAGACTACATCTCCCATCATCCCTGACCATTGGCCAAGCTGGCGGGGAGATGGAGCCCAGCAATAGGTTAAACCCTTGTTTATTTGCCCTGGCATTTAAAACCGTGGTGCTTTCAGTGGACTGAATAGTTTCCCCTCTCTGTTTTGTTGTACCGTAATTTTATTATGATGATATATTAAGTTTGTATGCTTCATCCATAGATTTCAGGGCAGCTCACAACATAAAAACACAAAATACAAACACAAAATACAAACAAGAACAACACACACACACACACAAAACAAAAAAAAACCTCCTCCTCCTCCAGCCTCTCCTGTTGTTTTGCAGATTTTAAATTCCTGTGTATATCTGTCTGAAATCCATTGGCTTTTGAACATGCAGATTATATATTTTTAAAGCAACAAAGGAATGAATAAACAAAATCTGGAGGGTCATAGGCTGCCCTAGCCTTGTTTTAAACAAGGTTCCTTTAATCGCTTACTATAACTGAAATCATAACATCAAAAAGGTTAAAAGCTGGTGTGTGGGTGGGTGTTGCCACCCCAGTAAAGGAACTGGATTTTTGAAGGTGAGTGAGTGACCTCTTAAGGATCGTCTTTAAATCAGCACAGTTTCTTTGTAGAAAAAAAAATGTGTCTGGCAGTGGTGTTACGTGCCACACCAGTGTAAGGCCAAGGAAGCCAAGCTGCAAGAGACACATAGATGAGAATGACCCGGCTAATTTCAGAATGAGATTACATGAGATTAGCATGTCTGCTTCAAACAGATTTGCTATAGGTAACGGAAACTTTAAAAAATAGCTTTTGGCAGCAGCTCCGTGGCAGAGCATCTGCTTGGTGTGGAGAAGGTTGCAGGTTAGCAAGCAGATTGGGAAGAGAGGATCCCACCTTCTGCCGGGTGTTTGCGTTCTCTTTATCCCAGTGAACACTGCATCTGATTTGCCAATTGTTCTGCGGGTGGCTGGCAGGCAGAACTTGCTACTTGAGGATGGCTCATGAAAAACAACCCTCTTTTAAAAGCATCTAGAGCTATGGTTTTCCCAGTAGTGATGTATGGAAGTGAGAGCTGGACCATAAAGAAGGCAGATTGCCAAAGAATTGATGCTTTTGAATTCTGGTGCTGGAGGAGACTCTTGAGAGTCCCATGGACTGCAAGAAGATCAAACCTATCCATTCTTAAGGAAATCAGCCCTGAGTGCTCACTGGAGGGACAGATCCTGAAACTGAGGCTCCAATACTTTGGCCACCTCATGAGAAGAGAAGACTCCCTGGAAAAGACCCTGATGTTGGGAAAGATTGAGGGCACAAGGAGAAGGGGATGACAGAGGATGAGATGGTTTGACAGTGTTCTCAAAGCTACCAGCATGAGTTTGACCAAACTGCGGGAGGCAGTGGAAGACAGGAGTGCCTGGCGTGCTCTGGTCCATGGGGTCATGAAGAGTCTGACACGACTAAACAACAACAGGTTGTTGGCCATCTCTTCCTCCATTGTTTAACTGTGCATAAAGTCTGGTGAACCCTGCTATGGAACTGCTTGGTGCTTTTGCCGTAGGCTAAACCTCCCCCCCCCCCTCCTGTAAGCAGATGGCTGTACCTGTCCATTTGCCGGGGATGTAAATTAAGATCCTGAATATTTTACGCAGAGAAAAAGGCAGGCAACGATTATGCTTTTTAACCTACAAATCCACAGTCCAGGAATGAGCTGGATATTTGGGAAAATAAAGTGTTTCTCCCTGCCCCTTTCACACACAGAAAGGAAGATTCTCCACTTACTCCTGACCACAAAACCACTTATTTAAAGAGGAAAATGACAGCCAAGCCCATGGGCCCTGTGCAGAGCAGACGGCCCTCCCCCCCCCCCCCCCCCCGCTGACCTGCCGATTCAGACTATTCCATTCATGCAACGGGCATAATGATATGATGACATGACTGTATATTTCCATTGGACGTGGCGCTCCAAAAAAGAAAAAAAAGAAAACCCGAAAGAAAACCACCCACCCTTGCCAGGAGGAGCAATTTTTAGAAATGGGAGCCAGGGGTATGAATTTCCCACTTGTGTGCTATCACAGCCTTTGCATTCTTGAGCCCTGCAAAGAAGCGGAGGTCAAATTGTAGAGCTTGTTTGCTAGGCTGGGTTTCTCACCCGCAAGGGCTCACAGTGCGAGGGAAGTCTCACTGTTTGATGTGGGGAAGGAAGGAGGGTTACTTATGTGTTGTTGAGCTACTGAGATGAATTTTAGGGGGGAGAGAGAGAGAGAGAGAGAGAGAGGGAGAGAATATTCTCCACTACTGAGCAAGGCACTGCAGCTGTTCACTGGAAGTTGTGCAAGTTTCAGAACTTTGGTTAAATTCCCTCTACTAGTTATTATTAATTTTCTGCACACACACAACCCACCTTTTCCTCAAACATGCTCAAGGTGGCATTCGTGCTTCTTCCCCTTTTAATCCTCACAACAACTCTGTGAGGTAGGTTTGGCTGAGAGTCCTTGGCTGCCCCAATTTCACCCGGTGAACTTCATTTGGCTGAGTGGGGTGGCTGAGTGGGGATTTGAACCCTGGTCTCCGAGGTCCTAGCCGAATACTCTAACCGCTACACCACATGTAGTGGGTTTATTATTTTAAAAGGGAATGTAGAATCAGCGGTGAATATTGATTCCCTGAAAAATAAAATGGGCATCCAATTCACAAGTGACTAATTCTGGGAATGGACAATCTTGGCACTATTTATTTTTAATGACTAGGGTGGGTTACTCCCCCATAGGAGCCAACTCCTAGGGGCCAAGGTCCCTTCGCTCCCGCAATACAGTATTTGAGGGTGCCCCGCCAAGTTGACAGGAATTGCCATTCAAATGGTGTGTGCTGCATCATGTGATCAGTTATGTGGGGCGGGAATTACCTGGGCCGCCTAATATTTTATTCAAGTTGGCACCCCTGTACTCCCCCATTACTCCCCCCCCAAAAAAATGGAGGTGAAGTCTACAATGATAGCTTGTTAGGCCTTAGGTGATTGAATCATCCATGGATGCTGCTTGGAATCGTTCTGTGATGCTGGGAATCATAGGAAATAACATTTCCCATGGTTCCCAGTGCCCTGGAAGCTGCAGAACACATTTAGAGCTTAATAGAGACCCTATAGAAGTGCCCGTCCTGAAACCACAGTGACATCCAGGCAAGCAGAGAAAACAGTGGCCACAAGAGCTCAGGTTGGAACACTGTTGTAGAGGCCAAAACTGCACAGGACAAAATAATGTTTCTTGAAATGATCCATTTACACTGAGTGGCAGCAGCTCTCTACCGTTTCATGCTTGGGGCATTCACAGACCTACTTGCAGATTCCAGGGATTGAAAAACAGATTCTCTACCACTGAGATATGGTCCTTCTACTGGAAGGCATTCAGCAACGTAATATGAGTTTCCAACATTATTTCCTAGCTGAGCTTGCAGGAAAGATGGTCGGGGTCCATCTGTAATTTATGGTACGGCTTCTGTAACTAAAGGATGTCAAGGGGCACTTGAAGGAAATTCTAAGCAAAGTAGAAAATGAATTATAACAATGGAACCTGTGCTTTTATTTCCCCTTAGGATCTGGCCTTGGGGGTCGTCCCAGTCTCGACTCTATGTATGCAAGCGTAGAGCAACGGCTGAATGAGACGCTGAGGCAGCGCCGGAATGCCGGCGACAATCACTACAACATCGAGGTGCTTCTGGGAGTGGATGATTCTGTCGTCCGATTCCATGGCAAAGAACACGTTCAGAACTACCTCCTCACCCTGATGAATATAGTGAGTTCTCTCCCTCTGTAGTTGTTCTGGGAAGCATGTTTTTTCATCCAGCACTCAAGACAAACTCCCTCTCTCCTCAACTGGTGGGGCATTTTGCAGGTGTATTCTGAAGCATAGAGGTGGGGAGGGGGACAAAGTCAAGGTACTAAGGTGCGGGTGGCGCTGTGGTCTAAACCACTGAGCCTCTTGGGCTTGCCGATCAGAAGGTTGGTGGTTCGAATCCCCGCGATGGGGTGAGCTCCCATTGCTCTGTCCCAGCTCCTGCCAACCTAGCAGTTTGAAAGCATGCCAGTGCAAGTAGATAAATAGGTACCGCTGTAGCGGGAAGGTAAATGGCATTTCTGTGCACTCTGGTTTCCATCACGATGTTCCATTGCGCCAGCAGCGGCTTGGTCATGCTGGCCACATGACTTGGAAAGCTGTCTGTGGACAAACGCTGGCTCCCTCAGCCTGAAATTAAGATGACTGCCGCAACCTCCTAGTCACCTTTGACTGGACTTAACCGTCCAGGGGTCCTTTACCTTTACTAAGGGTGCATTCACAGGATGGTTTATTCCTTTCCCCCAGCATTTGCCTGACTGTTAATTTAGGCACTATATTTGAGCTTTCACATGACCTTAAAACCACTTCTGGAAATCTAGCGGAATATAGTGGAGGTTTAGCACTTATGTCCATGTTAATTGCTTCAAGAAAAGAAAACTCTTTAATCCAGGAAAACAACAGAAGTAAAGTGTCAACATTTGGGGTAGTATACTATCATACAGTTCTTTCCTGACATTTTCATGGGTGTATCCTGAACCTGCAGAAAGTTGCGGAATAGTGACATTGTCCGAAGAAGAAATAAAAATAATAAAAAATTGTCCAGTAGCACCTTATAGAACGACTAAGTTTGTTCTGGTATAAGCTTTCATGTGCACGAACACTTCTTCAGATACACTGAAACAGAAGTCACCAGACCCTTATATATAGTGAGAGGGTGGGGTGGGGTATTTCTCAGAAGGGTAGTGGGAGATGGGTGATTGGCTCAATGGGTATGGTAAACCTGTTGATGACTGTTAACGACTGCAATTAGTCCTACAGGAAAAAGCAAGGGATAGTATGCAGATGACCAAAAATAGCTTTAGCATGTGTTTGAGACAAGAATCCAATATAGTTTTCAGTTTGATAATAAGTTGTAACTCAGCAACTTCTCTTTCAAGTCTATTTCTGAAATTCTTTTGTAATAAGACAGCTGCTTCGAAATCTTGTATTGAATGTCCTGAGAGGCTGAAGTGTTCTCCTACTGGTTTCTCTTGTCCAAAGACATCATTTGTCGTTTCACATCATGCCCGCTAGCGTGAATGAAATTTAGCATGACATAGCCAATACATCCCTCAAAATGGCAGAGTGCCATAATACATCAGAAAACAGAACAGACCTGCTAGCATTATAAGCAGGAAAACTAGCACAATATTCCCCATATCTGACTGCACCTTAAACAAACATCATATCAACTATAACATGCATAAAAGAAAAAGAAAGAAAAAACCTAGCAAAAAATAAATCTGTGATCCAAAATTGCAGATCCTGCACAAGCCATTTTGCTGCCTGAGGCAAAAATGCGAATTCCTCCTCATTTCATGTACAGAAGCAGTTTGGACCGGCATTCTGCACTGCACCTGAGGCAGCAGGCTAGTTTTGGGAGACAAGGGCAGGGCATTAGCATGCAGAGGAAAAAGGCCAGGGTGCTTTGGAGCAACACCAGGAGGGTTTCAGCCACTGCTCACAAGCATGTGGTGCAAGAGGCAATTGCCTCACTTTGCCTAATGATAGAGCCAGCCCTGTATAAATGCTTCGGTGCCATCTGTCCCTTAGGACACAGATCTTTCTTTCTTGCCAACAGCCAGCCTCATTTATGACTCTATTCCCCTTCCCTTGCCCTCACAACCCACGAAAAGTGCTTTGTAAGCGAAGGAGGGAGATCAATGTGTCTGCATCTTTGAGAGGGTGACCTGTGTCAATTTTTCATGAGCCTTTCAAAACCATGCTCAGCTGAAGCATTTAAAAGGCTTTGGCAATCTGTGAGCCTGAGAGAAATGGATAGCCTCCAAGAAATCTAGGAAAAGTAAAGTTGCTTGTAAAGCTGAATCTAGCCCCATGTTTTTACAGAAAGTGTGAATTAGTGAACTGAATGTGAACTAAATTGAATTTCTCTCCCCAAAACCCTATTAATGGGACACGGGAGACAGCAGGGGTCTTGGTTCTTCCAGATACCTGAAATATTTTGGTGTAATCCCACGCACTATGCAAAGGCACAAGGAAAACTCAGAACATGTGATGCTAGTGGGAAGGACAAGGGATCATGAAAAGTTCACATAAACCAATGATTCCTGAATTTTTTTGACCTTCCGCCCCCTTGGTTCCATAAGCTCATCCCCCATACACTACAAAAGGCATTTATTCAGAATAGCATTCTGCATGACCCACTAAGGAAGATAATAATATAATAAAATATTAATTGCAGTAGCAATTACCGTATTGGCCTGAATATAAGCCACACCCGCAAATAAGCCACACCTTTAAAATTCAAGGGGGGGGGGAATAAAAAAAGACAATACCTGAATATAAGCTGCTGCCTTAAAATTCTGCAAGGGCTCACACCTGTAAACGGCCAATGTAGAAGAAAACCCGACAGCGATATCGTAAAAGTCAATTTTTGTAAGGTCGCAAATTTAAGCCAAACTTTAACTTTTCACGGTTGGAATTTGGTCCAATTCGGTCCAATATGGTAATTGCACATTGATTCAAAATCCAATCAAAACTATTTAGTTTAATTAATTTAACAAAATAGATGAACTTGATCCAGTGATGTCAGCTTTCCAATGCCTGAAAAGTTATTTTCACTTCAGCATCCCTTGCTGCCCCCTTTGCCTCTTAGTGCCCACCTAGGTCATCCCCCCAGAACGAAGCACTTTGGGAACCACTGATATAAACTAAGGAGAAGGAATACTCATTTGGAGTGCAGATTTTTAAGAAGCAACATGCAGCAGCTTGATGCATTTATCCTCCCTTTGACACAGTTGCAAAATCCCACTGTTCCATCACGCACTGTTTTGGAAAGTAGAAATCGGGTTGTCCTTTTAATTGTCGACTGAATCAAACTTTGGATTTGTGACTCTTCAGATTTCACCTTCGCTGCCTCTCTCTTTTAGGTGAATGAAATTTACCAGGATGAATCTCTGGGGGTCCACATAAACGTTGTTCTGGTTCGCATGATGATGTTGGGCTACACCAAGGTAAGCAAACCAAGTGAATGGTCCCGTCTGTTTCCATTCCCATCCAAATTGCTTTTGGAAGGTGAGATGTTACTATGTGTGTTCCTGAACGAAGACATCACATGTGTGTGGATTCTTTGTTGTGTGTGTATCAAGAAGAGTAATGAGGGGAGAGAGTTGTTGCTGCTGCAGCAACAGCCACTTCTGTGGGCTGGTTCAAATCCTGCCTTAATCCTCAGGTGATAAGCAAGGTCTGTGTCCTTATCATGTTTGCTTTAATTCTGAGCCTGGAAGAAGAAAGCAAATGGAGCAACACTCTAGAATCTAACAGGAGGTCTTTTCATTATTATCCTTTGCCTTGCATTTTTCTGTTTTGGTTGAACAAGTGGGCTCTGGGGGCTATTCCGTGTGGCTTCTTTTTTTATGTTTTTAAGGGAAAGTTCTGCACTCAATGAAGTCCAAATCTTGTTCACAGAAGCAGCTGAAATTTGCAAATACTGGAATGATGCAAATAAAGTACTTCCTTGCAATTCCTTTTACTCTGCATGATTTACCCGACAATTGCTTTGCAAATTTTTAACTTCAGTAGTCATTTGGACTGCTAAAGTAGCTTAACATTGAAACCTCCTTGCATGTACCAGGTCACTAGAAATTCCACCAAACCACCTCTTTTGGCTCCTGAGACTTCAGTTGGCATTCTGCAAACACTTTTACAAATAAAAAAATTCAACCACGAGGACTGGAAACTTGATTTTAAAGTTGAAAGCTGAGAGTCTCCAGAATCTGAATTCTCCGCTTGGTTTTTGATTCAGATCCCGGCCCCATCTTGCACCCCACAAAATCACAGCCCTGGCCTGCATCCTGTCACTTCTCTTTAGGAGGATTTTGGCAGGAGAGTAAACTGAGCAGACCAAGTCTTTTTTTTGCCATCTAGTGGCAGTCAGCTTCTGAAAACCCAGCAATACCTTCAAATTATCATCCTTTAAGTCATGGGTGGGGAAACCTTTTCAGCCTTAAGGATGCATTCTCTTCCAGGGGCCATGAGTCAGTGATGGGTGGAGCCAGGGGTAAAAGTGGGTGGGGCAGCAAAGGTGAATTCTACCTATGTAATGAAGGCTACTTTCTACAGATATTCCCCTCCATCTGGGGAGCTGAGAGGCATTAGCAGAATTCAAAAGCACATTCCATGTAGGCAAAAACATTCAAAGAGGGTGTGAAGCAGGATAAGTGAAGACTGTGGCCTGGGGAGACAGGTTAGACTCAGGGGTCAGCAAACTTTCTCAGCAGGGGCCAGTCCACTGTCCCTCAGACCTTGTGGGGGGCCGGACTGTATTTGGTGGGGGGGATGAACAAATTCCTATGCCCCACAAATAACCCAGAGGTGCATTTTAAATAAAACCACACATTCTACTCATGTGAAAACACCAGTCAGGCCCCACAAATAACCCAGAGATGCATTTTAAACAAAAGCACACATTCTACTCAGGTAAAAACATGCTGATTCCTGGACTGTCTGTGGGCCGGATTTAGAAGGTGATTGGGCCGGATGCGGCCCCCGGGCCTTAGTTTGCCTACCCATGGGTTAGAGGTATGGCTTGGCTCTGTAGATCATCTCATCTATATCAATATTGATATCTAGATCTTCTAGATTGTACTTTTGCGAACCTTAGGAATCCTTCCAGGATACTGACACTTCATTCCAGTTTCTCAGCTTTATTTTGGCTACAATTCTGTTGGCACTCACCACTTTGGTTTGATATTAGAGCGACTGATCTCTCTCTCAAACATACACTCCTTGACACTGAAGTTCATAATTTTGCCACCGCTTCTGCATAATATGTAGTTTGGCTGCCAGGGTTCTCTTTATGACGCTACTGCTCCTCTTTCTCCAAAAAGACAAAGAAAAAGCAGACTTGGTTCTATAGATATAAACGGCTGCACACAGCAGTCATTTGTATATATCATTATTCTATCACTTAGTTGGACAGTATAATGCTTCTTGGGTGGGTGAAAGGACTGCTTCATTAATATCCTTAAGTGCTAATAAATATTCTTCTTGGGTGGGTGGAAGGACCACTTCATCAATAACCCGGAGCACTAATAAATATTTATTGCCTTTTCATCTGAGTGCACAACACTGCTGCTTCAAGCACCCCTGGCAGAAATGCTGGCAGCTCTGTGCATGTCATTGGCCTCAGATTTATTTTCCAAGAGGGTTGCCTCTTCTCCCCCAGCCGTTGGGAATGTAAGCAAAGCCCAGCTGTGCAGCCACAATTGTCCTGGTTCTGAGACTGTCTCACTCATTGAGCATTTGTTCTGCACGTGGCTTCTCCCACAGAGAAAAGGATAGCCTCCAATTCATTACCGAGATGAAGAATATAAACATTGGAGATAATGTCTTCTGCAAAGTTTCTAATATGCAGCTACAACAAGCAGATCTGACTTCCTTGAGCCAGAAAAAATAGAGTGTATATAGCAGAAGATCCAAAACACTATCAGTAGTATTTTATTTTATTTTATTTTAACTATACACAGAGTTCCGTCTTTCATTTATGCAACTGAGGGCAGATGTTCTGACCTGACAGGGCTGCCACTGAAAAGGGCATCTGTGTATACCTTCAGTTTACCTGAAGGAGTGCCTCCACCCTCATTGTTCAGCCCGGACACTGAGGTCCACCTCCAAGGGCCTTCTGGCGGTTTCCTCACTGCGAGATGTGAAGTTACAGGGAACCAGGCAGAGGGCCTTCTCAGTATTGGTGCCCTCCCTGTAAAATGCCCTCCCATCAGATATCAAGGAGATAAAGAACTACATAGCTTTTAGAAAGCATCTGAAGGCAGCCCTGTTTCAGGTAGTTTTTAATGTTTGTTGTCTTCTGTTTTTAGATGTGCTGAAAGCTGCACAGAGTGTCTGGGGAAACCCAGCCTGATGGGCCGGGTATAAATATGATGATGATGATGATGATGATGATGATGATGATGATGATTTCTCCAGGTCTCCTCAGCTTGTGAGGCAACAGTAGCCTAGTTTCTTCATACACTGCTCTCCAACCTCCATCCAGGGGAGCAAAAAGCGTTATCAGAGTTCAAGGACACGTTCCATCAAGGCAAAAACACTTGGGGTCAGTGGGGAGTGTGGCTCAAGGATAAGGGGTGTGTCCTGGGGAGAGATCCAAGGGCCAAACAGAGAGGCATAGAGGTCCAGATTGAGTCCCTGAAGTTCCCCACACCTGTACTATGGAGTAGTGGGGTGGGGCAACCACGTGCAGCCCCTCACCATGAGGCCATGTGCCAGGTGAAGCATAGAATCATAGAATAGATTCATAGATTCATAGAAACATCGAGTTGGAAGGATCATCCAGTCCAACCTGAATATGCAGCTGTCCCATACGGGGATCAAACCTGCAACCTTGGCATTATCAGCACCACACTCTTGCAAACTGAGCTATCACCTGCAGTTGGTGCCATCTTATTTTTTTTCTAGAATAGAATGAAATGACAAGGGGTCCAGAATATCACCACTTCAGGGCTCTCCAGAGCCACATCATTTGGTCTGCCATGCTGAGTGCTGGTGCCTGGCCTGACCAGCAGCAATCTCTCCTCTTGTGATCAGATCCATCTAACATATATCACATTCTTACTCAGTCCATCAGCCTTATTGAACGAGGAAATCCATCCCGGAGCCTGGAGAATGTTTGCCGCTGGGCATATCAGCAACAGAAAGCAGACTCCAGCCACTCGGAGCACCACGATCATGCCATATTCCTAACCAGGCAAGATTTTGGACCAGCTGGAATGCAAGGTAGCGCAACCAAGACTTTTCTTTTTCTTTTTTAACAAGTATTTTGCTGTGTTGGCTGTTTTCAAGATTCAACTTACTTGATTCGGGCAAGTGGAATCCAGCCAGAATTCACAAGTCATTTCTTCTCTCTTTATTCAGAATTGGTCAAAGTTTAGTAACTCAATCTATCCCTGCTGGGGAGTGTGTTCAGCAATTTCTCTCCCAATTATTATTATTACTCCACTAGGTTTATGAAATAAAACTAGAGAACTTCTAACAGTTATTAAAAGAACGTATTTAGAAGCTAGGAATGGGTTGTAAAGGTTTCCTGAATCTCTCCTGGCTTCATGTTACTCTGATGGTTTCTAGTAGCCATTTTTCTTTAAGGTTCCTTCCTACTCAGAAGGAGATGGAGTAAGGGAAGAAAGTATGCAATAGAAAGGTAAATAAAGGGTTTGGGGAAAGCTTTACATGCTGAAGGTCCTAGGTTCAATCTCTGCATAGGGCTGGGCACGATCCCTGCTAGAAACCATGGAGAATCACTGCCACAATTCTAAGCTACATACACATATTAAAAGGCAGCTAGCTATTTTCATATGATGCAACCGGAAATCTCTCTTTTTCTTTTGCACAGAACTGTAAAGAAATGTCTCCTTCTGCACTGCTGACAATTCTGTTCTGTCAGTAGGTTAAGGCTTGACGATATAGCTGTAGCCACGGAGGGCTAACAAACAGTGCTTTGTTTTATTTTTAAAATCCAAATCTTTTATATTTTCAACAGGCTATGCTCCAGTAACAGGCATGTGCCATCCTGTCAGAAGCTGCACTCTTAACCATGAAGATGGATTTTCTTCAGCTTTTGTGGTCGCCCATGAAACTGGCCATGTGTAAGTCCCAGTAGTATGCCTCTGAATTCCACTTGTTGGGAATCACAAGTGCAAGGAGCACTTGGGTCATCGTTGTGGGCTTCCCATGGAAATCTGGTTGGCCACTAGGAGAAGAAAGATGCCGGACTGGATGAGATCCAATATGTCCTTATGCTAGGGACTGGATGAGATCTTATGTCCTTATGCTAGGGAATCTCTGGCCTACTGGGCAGTCTTGGCCCACCAGGGTGTCCAAGTTGGCCAGTAAGGCCATTTCCCTCCAACCACACCAAACTGCCCATCAGCTGGCATCATTGATGGGAGGGTTATATTCCTGCTGGGTGCTGCTTCACCATCATGTTCCTTGCAGAGAATGTGATGGTGAAGCAGACCCTCCCACCTACCAGGATGCCCACCTATCAGTCATCTGATGTCACAATGACGTCCAGCCATCCACCTGTCAAAGTTAGTCCTCTTGGGAAGAAGGGGGAGAAATAAAAAAAAATGATCTGCAAGGCCAAAAATGTTCCTCACCCCTGAGGGTTAACAGTTGGGGCAGACTGAGGCTGGTAGGACAATGCTTCTTGCACCCTAATGAACCACCCACCAGTGTTCAGGGAGAAGGATCCTAGACCAGCCTTCCAAATGTCTGCCTAAAGCAGTCCAACACAGACCTTGGTTTTCAATTGCAACGGAGTCCTAATGATGGGCCTGGGTCTGTGAAATTCAGACTGCAATGGCTGTCATGCTTTCCCTTCTAGAAAACCTGGAATTGAAGGAGCTTGGGAAGGGTTGAGACGTGTAGTCCTACAGATATTGTTGAGCTCCGGCTCCCATCAGCCCAACTCAGTATGACCAATGATCAAGGATGATGGGAATATTTGTCCTGCAGAATCTGGAAAGCCACAGGGCTCTCCATCCCTGAGCTACCTAGACCAGCCTGGTAAAATTTATCAGAGTAAAAGAGAAGCTGATCTAAGTCACTTTGTATGTGTAAGATGGTTTCAACCTCCTCCACTCTTGGCCCCCATTAATTCTATCATGCTGGTCTCTGATTTCAGGTTGGGAATGGAGCATGACGGACAAGGGAACCGGTGTGGGGATGAGACAGCAATGGGGAGTGTCATGGCTCCCCTGGTGCAAGCAGCGTTCCATCGATACCACTGGTCCCGATGCAGTGGCCAAGAAGTCAAAAGATACATACAGTAAGGACCAACCGGTGGTCAGCATATGCTGTATGAACAGGCACTAAATACCTGGAGCAAGACTAGGGAGCGCACATGAGGAAAGCCAAAGTTTGTCTAGTGTCCAGGCAAAGTCTCAGATCTGGCTTGGAAGCTTTAAGAACTGAATCAGGAGGAAACAGTGGGTTGCAGAAGGCAGGTCAACAGCAGGACCAAGTAGAACAACCCTCGCCCTCTCTTCCTTCATAGTGACTCACAGCAAAGGACGTTGGTGCACAGACATGGAGATTCATTGTTCAAATTCTGACATGCAGTTAATGCATTTTTAAAGGCCAATAGCAAAGCACTTGATGCAACAGTTGTTACTGATGTTTTGGGGTGGATAGTGGTGGGGCCGCCCCTCATGGAAAATGCCTTGTTTGATATTCCAGGGGTGGCTTAACTGTGGCTTTCCAGATGGTGTTGAACTGCATCTCCCATCATCCCCGATGTTAGGCATGCTGACTGTGGCTCATGGGAGTTGTAGTTCAGTAACATCTGGAGGGCTGCAGATGGCTATCCCTGGTTTATTATGAACCCAATAAATTGGGATCCTTTTGTCTTTGGGAAATGAGCCCCTTCTCCACCACCACCAATGAACCTTTATTCTCCTCCCTTGTATTTTACATGAACATTAAGAAATGTGTGCTTCAGTAACATCAGTTGTCGCAGACATGCCCTTCTGTTACTATCAGTCTCAGAGTTAGGGGGCTTAGTGAACTGGGAAATGGGGTGCCTGACTGGAAACAGAAATTGGGAGACAGCAAACAATCTGAAGGGCCTACCAGCCCTCTTTCAAATCAGCCTGAGAGATCCCAAACACAATAAGGCAAACGGGAGAATGTTTACTCTTTGCAGGGCAAGAACCACCAATATCTTTAATTCAAGAACTGCTGTTGCCAGCATTGATAAACTCAAGTTCTGCAATCCCAGTGCATTTGAACTGAATATGTTTGCTCCAAAGTTTATCGGCCCTGCAGTGCCCTCTGGTGTTGGTCACCATGTGTTCATAGGCAGAAAGAATCTCCGTTATCTCTTACTTGATGCCGTCCAGCCTTTCTCAACCTGTGGGTCTCTAGATGTTGTTGAACTACAACTTCCATCACCCCTATCCGGCAAGGCCAGAGCTCAGGGATGATGGGAGTTGTAGTCCGACAACATCTGGGGACCCACAGGTTGAGAACCGCTAAACAGATTGAAAGATGAGCTGTGGATAAGGAATGCCCTCCTTACTTAAACACAGTAGGAGTAAATAATAATAATAATAATAATAATAATAATAATAATAATAATATATTTATACCCCAGCCACTCTGAGCAGCTCCCAACAGAACATTAAAAACATGATAAAACATCAAACATTAAAATTTTCCCTAAACAGAGCTGTTTTCAGATGTCTTCTAAAAGTCAGATAGTTGTTTATTTCCTTGACATTTGATGGGAGGGCATTCCACAGGGTGGGTGCCACCACTGAAAAGGCCCTCTGTTATAAGCTGTGGTTTATGTATATCCAGCATATGACTCTCTTCTCCTTCATTTCTGCAATAGCTCCTACGACTGCCTCCTTGATGATCCCTTTGAACACGATTGGCCCAAACTTCCTGACCTGCCAGGGATCAATTATTCCATGGATGAACAGTGCCGTTTTGATTTTGGAGTGGGCTACAAAATGTGCACAGCGGTATGTCCAAAGCGAATTCTAGAAAGTAAAAGCGGACCAAACCACTGAACTATTGAAAGATCCCAGTTTTGCATGCAGAACTCGGTTCAATCCCCAATGGCATCCATGTAGATTTGGAAACCTGTCTGAAACCCTTGAGTGTCTTTGTAAGTCAGTGAAGACAGTGTTGAGTTGAGTGGACCAATGGTCTGACTCAGTGTAAAGCAGCTTTCTATGTTGTTATATTTCATTATATTATGGATCATGAAAGGTAAGCCCAAGTCGGTCATGATTCTTCATGTATTTATTCAATCTAGATCTCATCTTTCCTCCCAAAGGAGAGAATGGGGCAAACCATTGATAAGCTGGAATGTGCCCAGAGCAGGGCAACCGGGATGATACAGGGTTTGGAAACCAAATCTTAAGAGGAATGGTTGAGGAAGTTAGGTGGGTTTAGCCTGAAGAAAAGAAGACTGAGAAGTGATATGAGCCGTCTTCAAATATCTGAAGGAACACAGTATATGACGAGCTTAAAAAAATGTTTAAGTATAACTTTATGAAAAAATATAGAAGCTTTTCTACTAGGGATAACGGACACAGGTATAGCCAGAGAAGATCAGAAAATATTCCTCTATGCCACAAAGCAGCAAGGATCCTAATTGCTAAAAACTGGAAAAAAGAAACTGTGCCAACAAAAAAAGGAATGGCAAGACAAACTCTTAGAGTATATTGAAGTGGCTAGATTAACAGAGGCAATTAGAGATCACACTAGACAAGAGTTTCAAAAAGCATGGGGGAATGCAGAGAATACTTTACCAAACAGTGCCCTAAAATACATACCTGGACTTGTTTCGATTAATGTCTGCAGGAGACTTTGTGGATATTTAAGTTATAATAAGAAAAATCTTAATAATTATTCATAAAGGAAACAGTTTATAAGAAGTAAATAAGGAGGCCAGGTATAGGATAAAGGAAGTCTTTTATTTGGTTGTTTGTATTGTAGTATGTTATGCTCACTGTATGCTATGTTCACGTTTAATGAGGGTGGATTTGTGTATTTGGTGGGGGGTTGTGTTATGTTGTAAATAAAATTCCATTTTTTATTTTATTTTTTTAAAAAAGAGAAGTGATATGATGATAGCCATCTTACATTTCTGAAGGACTGTCAAATGGAAGATGGAGCAAGCTTGCTTTTTGCAGCTCCAGAGGGCGGCACCGAAATCAGTTAGGTAACTCAAATTACAAGAAAGGAGATTCCAACTAAAAATTACGAAGAACTTTCTGACAATAAGTGCTGCTTTTTAGTGGAACAGACTAACCCCCCCCCCCAGGTGGTGGGCTCTCCTCTGTTTTTAAATAGAGGTTGTGAGTTCATTCACTAGGTTAACAAGATCACCCTTGGGGTTCCTTCCAACAATACTATAATTCTGTGAGATCAAAAACTTATTCAGGCGTCTCCCTTTTTCTAGTTCCGAACTTTCGACCCATGTAAACAGTTGTGGTGCAGCCATCCAGACAACCCCTACTTCTGCAAGACAAAGAAGGGCCCCCCACTGGACGGAACGGAATGTGCACCCAATAAAGTGAGTATGTATCTTCAAGTTTACATGTCCCAATACATTTCAAGGCAGAGAGATGCAGAGGTGATTTTATTTATTTCCAACTCCTTATACACCGCAGCAGCTGTTTAGGGAAGCTTTTACTGTTTAATAGACTATTGTATTTTAATATTCTGTAGGAAGCCGCCTAGAATGGCTGGGGAAACCCAGCCAGATGGGCGGGGTATAAATAAATTATTATTATTATTATTATTATTATTATTATTATTATTATTATTATTTCTTCAGCGGCTTACAGTGAGGTTACCAAACAGATACAAAGGATAAAATCTGTTACAACTAACCACCAAATCAGAAAAGCTTTCTTAAATTGCTTGCAGGGGGGGGAGGAGATCTTCACCAATGGGGGCAGATCTGTTTGATTTCAACTACTGTATGTGTGGGTTTTTAACAGAATTAGGCCCCCAGTAATGAAGGTACAGCTCCTAATGTGTCTGACCCATGCATCTGAACCATGGGAGACCACCGATAGAGATCCTACCATGAAGGCATGGGCTGGGGTAATTTATTGACTGTTAATTAATTATTAATTAAGTACAAACTCAATTATACTAACAGGGGAGAAACCCACACATAATTAAAATATACAGTGAAGCAATGTCATTCATACATAAAAATATAGAGGCTTAGAGAAAATCATGAAGGCTTGGGATAACTTGCAAGCCACAACGACTATTCTTTGCATCCTCCATTGGAGACAGCAATGTTTCTGAATATAAGTTGCTGGAGACCACAGGAGGGGAAAGTCCTCTTCTGCTCAGATCTGCTTACAGGTTTCTCATGGACATATGGCTGGCCACTGTAAGAACAGAATTCTGGACTAGATGGGTCACTGGCCTGATCCAGCAAAGCTCTTCTCATGTTAACAATTAAAATAAGAAGTTCAGGTGAAGAGATCAGGGGACTCCAGAGGGTCTAATTTTTGTGTGTGTCTCATTTCTCATTTTACCCTTAGTGGTGCTACAAAGGTCACTGCATGTGGAAAAATACCAACCAGCTGAAGCAAGATGGCAGCTGGGGAGCCTGGACGAAATTCGGGTCTTGCTCTCGGACATGCGGAACCGGCGTTCGCTTCAGAACGAGGCTGTGCAACAATCCTGCGTGAGTCGCCGCTCTTCTCCCGTGACCTTTTGCACGCACAACATCTTGGAGTGGATATAAGGAGGGTGCCCTCTGGGGAACACTATAGCCAGTGGCTCAAGTGAAAACAACAACTCAGGACTGCCTAGGTCAAAAGCCAGACAGGTGTAGAGATGGATCAATGGGGTTTGTGGTCTGGATGGGGAGAGAGTGGGGGTCTGGGATCCGATCCAGCTTAGACCCACCCCCAAGCATTCTTTTGTCTCTCTTTTTGAAATCATTGTTATTTGGTTTCACAAATACAAAGTTATAAAAATCCAAATATATATCCATATACAGAGATTCCTCCAAATCTCAGGACTTCCCCCCACCGCCTCCATAGGGTCCCATTTTGAAATTTAGAACTGCATATTCTTCCATACTCTAACTTTCATATCAATCCATATTATCCATGGTAATTGTTACACTATAACTGAATTCAAAATCATGCCAATGTTTCTATCTGCTTACAGTGGTCTCTTAAATAACTTATAAAAAAATTCTCATTCTTTTATAAAGTTTTTGTCCTCTTGGTTTCTGAGTTTTCTAGTCAGTTTTGCCATTTCAGCACAGTCCATCAACTTGGTTTGCCATTACTCTCTGGTAGGGACCTTGTCTTCTTTCCATCTCTGGGCTAGTAACATCTGGGCGGCTGTTGCTCCATAAATGAAAAGTCTTTTCTGCTCCTTTGGAATGTTGGTACCTGAAATTCCTAATAAGAAAGCTTCTGGTTTCTTAACAAAAGTTATTTTAAACATTTCCCCCCATTTCATTATATATCATCTTCCAGAAAGCTTTTATCACCTTACAAGTCCACCACGTATGATAAAGGGTACCTTCAAGCATTCTAATCGGGCCTTGTTTCTCCCGATTAAGGCCTCTTAATGGGGGTCAGGACTGTGCCGGCGTCAACTTTGAGTACCAGCTGTGCAACATGGAGGAATGCCCAAAGCATCACGAAGACTTCCGAGCCCAGCAGTGTCAACAACGCAACTCACATTTTGAGTACCAGAGCAGTAAACACCACTGGCTGCCTTATGAACATCCTGATGGTGAGTGATAGCTGGTCCTCTTCTGCAAAGAGCTGTTTCGAACACTGCAAAGGAGTTGGGAAAGAAAAACAAATAGCTGATGGGCATTTCTCATTCCCCTCCACCAACTCTTTGCCCTCCAGTAGGGAAGCCATGAAAAAGCTACTTCTCAATAATAAATTCTTCTCCGAGCCCTAATAACCAGAACTATTACAAAACGCAGTGACTGGTTAAATATAACTAGGGAAGAAATCTTGTTAGATCTTTATTCTATCAACTCGACAGAGTCTCTCATGTAGCATAGATTGATCTCCTTTGATTAATCATGAGCCTGTCCTAAAAGAGGCTTTCATAGTGACCCTTCATAGCTTCTCTGACAACTAAGCATGCTCAGGAAGCTGAGAATAGGGAGATGATAGAGAGACAGCTAGAAAGGTAGCTTTAGTCATTTATTGTATTTATATTAGGGCTTTCCAATACAGTCTTACCTTGGTTTTCAAACAGCCTAGTTCTTGAACGTTTTGGCTCCCGAATGATCAAAACCCGGAAGTGAGTGTTCCAGTTTTCAAATGTTCTTTTGGAAGCCAAGTGTCCAGTGGGGCTTCCGCGGCTTCCGATTGGCTTCAGGAGCTTCCTGCAGCCAATCGGAAGCCGTGCTTTGGTTTTTGAATGTTTTGGAAGTCGAACAGACTTCTGGAATGGATTCCGTTGGACTTCCAAGGTATTACTGCATTTATATTAGGTGCCTTCTGGTTTGGTCCAGGGCTCATTTCAGTAATCCTGATTGGGCCTTGATCTGACCTAGGCATGATTTTGGGTCCCAAATTGAATCAGGGCCAGTGGGATTGGTGTTTAACCACCCTGGGAATTGTAGCTCTGGGAGGAGAACAAGGGTCTCTTAACAACTCTCAACACCATCAACAAACTGCATCTCCCATAATTCTTTGAGGAAAGCCGTGGTGGTTTAAAGTGGTTTGAAGGATTGATGTGAATGTGGTCTGTGCTGCTTGTGTAATCCAACAATTGTTCATGGGTTTGGGCACATATTTTGTCCACATTTCTACCCCATGTAGCTACCAAAAGATGCCAACTCTACTGCCAATCCAGAGAGACGGGAGATGTTGCCTACATGAAACAACTCACCCATGATGGGACTCGCTGTTCATACAAAGACCCCTTCAGCATCTGTGTGCGTGGGGAATGTGTGGTGAGTCTTTCTGACCATCCCAGTTGCTCTTTTTAGCTGCAGCTGTTCACAAAAGACCCTGCAAGGTGTGTTCAGCCAAATATACATGGAATATACATGGCATGACTTCTTTTTTAATCATTTTTATTTGATTTTACAAATATAATACTAAATACATATCCATATACAGAGATTTCTCTGAATCTTAATACTTCCCTCCATCCCCTCCATGGGTCCTATTGTCAACATTTTCAACTGCATATTATTTCGTAATCTATATTTTGTATCCATCTGCATTATCCATAGTGTTTGTTACATTACAAGTGAGATTAAAATCCTGCTAATGTTCTCATCTGTTTACAGTGGTCTCCTAAATAAATTATAATTTTTTCCCATTCTTTAAAAAAGGTTTTGTCCTCTTGGTTCCTGAGCTTTCCAGTCAGCCTTGCCATTTTGGTGTAGTCCATCAGCTTAGTTTGCCATTCCTCTCTGACAGGGACTCTTTCTTCTTTCCATCTCTGGGTTAGTAACATCTGTGCGGCTGTTGTCACATAAACATGGTGTGACTTTTAATTGGAGAGGGTGAAGGACAAAATTCTTTTATGAGAGAAGGTCTCATGTTCAGTTGCCAGCAATGTTTTCCTCCCTGTGCGTTTCTTTGTTACAGCTTTGCATTGAAGAGTTGCCCCTGACATTTCTGGGGGTGAGGGTCTAAAGCTCAGCTCCTCTCATTTTTCTGGATGTAGCTCTGCAAAGCAGCCCCTTAGCAAAGGAGCAGAGAAGCAACGGAAGTGCTTTGAAGAGCTGACCCCACGAAATTTTGGTCTGGGATAAGGTGGTCCCCTGAAGCAGGTAGATTTTGATCCACTGTCGCCTTTGGTGAGGTGCTTTTCAAAGAGGGATAGGCAGGCAATCTCCTCCAGCTTGGATTTTAATCTGATCTGGAGAAGAACATGGGAGTTTCTGATGCTCACTTCTCCTTTGAAGAAAGCATTACCAAGTACCTGAAACTCATTGAGCCCCTGAGCTGGAAGAATTTTGCCAGCTTCTCTGCTTAAAACTTTCAGTGGTTAAGCCTGAGATGTAACCCATTGAAGAAAATTACTTCAAAATTCTGCACAGATTCCAAAAATTATTTGCCAGGAAATGTGGAATTCCACAATCTGCATAAGTATATTCTGTAAGGCCAGAATTTGCCTGGCTTCTGCAAGTCATGAATGGACACCGTAAGTTGTGCAGAGTAACTCCTGAACTGCCAAAATTGCTTTTGAGTCCCTGAAGTTTACTTGGTCATATAAACTAGAGCAGGCATGGAGAACTGAATCCATCTGGGGGCCTGAATCCTTATCTCCCCACCCCTCAAGGGCCAGGTTTGATAGGTGGGTGGAGCCCCTCACCTTTCAATCACCTGACATCACAATGACATCCTGGTGCTTGCAAAGCCATTAGTTGGTGCTTTGAAAGCCCAGTGAAAAGTACCTTGGGCCTGCAAACCCCTTTTTAGCCCAGCTACATTTTTGCCCATCAAACCTGCAAAGCAGGTCGGCATGTCTTGACTGAAATAGGCTCATGGGCCAAAGGGTGGGCCTAATTAGACTTCATGGCTGAAGGTTCCCAAGCACTGAACCAGAGACTTGCTCTCCACTTCCTCTTCTTTTTGGGTGATAAATGCAAAGATCTGCCAGAAACTGTATTAGATGCTTGGTATCAAAACCTGCTGTTGTGGAGCATACATAGCACCTGCACTTTCATTGGGGGGAAAATATTAGGAGTTGCAAATTTGACCTGTGCATTTGATTCTGTTCATTTCCAAACAATGCTTCCTCTGATTCTCTGCTCTGATGATACTGTGACTGTCTCTTTTTACAGAAAGTGGGCTGTGACAAGGAAATCGGGTCCAACAAAGCTGAAGACAAGTGTGGAGTATGCGGGGGAGATAACTCTCACTGCCGGACGATCAAAGGGACCTTCACTAGAATCCCTAAAAAACCTGGTAGGGATACCTCTACTTCCATGACTCTTCCATATTACCATTAGTTTCCATTGTTGTCCCTCACCTCTGCAGAGGAGAAAAGGTGCTGAAAGCCTAAATCTCAACATGAAGTGCTTTGACCATGATTGCAAATGTTCACATGAACTGACTTCAAATATTTGTGTGGACTGGAATTGGTTTATTACGGGTCACAGCAGGACAGCCAGCCTGTAACCCTTTAGATGTTGTTGGACTCTTAGCTACCATCCTACCTGACTATTGGCCATCCAGACTGAAGCTATTGAAGTCCAACATCAGTGTTAAACTGATTGCAGTCTGCACAACTATTTGGAGTCATTTCGTGCAACCATTTGAAGTCAACTGGAAATGGAAATTTCAAACTGATTTGCAGACCTTTAAACTGAGCTTTTGAATGATCCACAGCACAACAGCATGCCATGCTTCAATTATTTTTATTTATTTATTTATTTATTTTGAATATATCCAAGACATTTTGCGGTAAGTTCAGGAAACCAGTTGAAGCATTTGCAAAGCTAGCAAATGCAGAAAATCCTGTTAGCTGGTGTTTGAGGATGATCTTTGTCCTTTGGGCAGTGTTTGAAGCATTAATTTCCATTCCACAATCATGTTTCACAATTATTTATCATTAGATTCCATTTATGTTTGGCATTGCAAGAAAAAAATCTAATCAACCTCTTCCAACAGGGAAACAATTAAGCAAGAGGTGCCAAAATGAACTCAAGGTTCTGGAAAATGAAATCTGCAAGTATCCAATTGATTTTTCACAGTCTTAATTTTCATTGACTTGATGTTTTTAAGTAAAAGAGAACTGCTGCAATGTGTGTAAAAATCTTTCAAACAGAACTTATTCATGCTTGATTGATTTTTAAAAAAGCGCTCCTATGAAGACTCAGTCAATGAAAACTCAAGACTTCCATGCCCTAAATTACTAACAAAAGACATTCTGTTTAAGGGAAGACAAGAGGCGCGTTCACTTTGCCTAAAGGAGCTCGTGATGTTTCTGTTTCTGAAAACAGAGAATCTAAAAATATTCTGGGTAAGTTTTGACTCTTTGCAGAAATTTGGGCATCCATAGCCACTGCAGAACCATTTTTTCTTCTTGTATTACTTCTAATTGCTGACCAGTCACTTACAGGAAAAGCAAACTCAGGCAAATCATTTTATGCTTCCAATGGGAGCTTCTTGAAAGCTGACAATATTCTGATCATGAACTATATTCACTGAAGTATGTCAAACAGTAAGCTGAAATTCTTAGGGTGATGAATTTGGCTTGCGATAGCAGATTCTGTGCTTCCGCAAAATGGCCCACTGGCCTGATCTCAACCACTGGGGAAGAAATGAATTCTTAACAATATGAATTTATTATTCTGGAAAGGACCTAACTGACAGATGGTAACAGCGGTGAATGATCCCTGTGTCCTGCTATTTTCATTCCACAAAACATAGGAAACAAAAATGCTTTGTCTAAATTACCCAGATTGCTTTGGTTCGCCAGAGAACAAAATGAAGTAAGTGGCTTGCAATAAGATTGCCTTTCCCCTCCTCTTTCATGAAAATATGGGAAATGCAAGGCTGCCTAATCACCAGTATTGCAAACCTACTGGTCCTTAAGTTGACTGTTCATGGGTTTATGGATGCACTTCTTCTGCAAATGGGGCCAACCTCTTCTTGCAACCTACTAACCCTAGCAATTATTTTTCTCTCTCTCTCCTTTTGTTTCTCTTCTGCCTCCTCCCAATGCCTTGCTGCACATGCCAAAGGCTACCTTAAGATGTTTGACATCCCTCCAGGTGCTAGACATGTGTCTGTCCAAGAAGACGAGGCTACCCCTCACATTCTTGGTAAGTGCTTCTCTGCTTAGATTTGACCATGCTGCCAACAACTCTAATAGACCTAACCCCACTTTCCAGAAGATGCCCAGGAGGACCATTGCGGATGTTACCCTGGCCACTTGGGGAGTCTGAGTGGTACCTCCTGTGGTTCAGGTTGTGGAGCAATTCACTTGACATTGTGACATTGTGTTTCATTATCACTTTTATAACCCGTGGAACTCAATTCAGCATAGGGAAGAGTTAAGAACATAAGAAGATACCTGCTGGATCCAGAATCCTGTTCTCACAATAATTGTCAGGCATGGAGAGTACTCATCTCCCTTCGGTAACTTCACAGATAAGAATTAACAAGCGGTTGAGAGATTTATAGCATCATTATTGCAGCATCATGTTACGAACACAAATACACAGCTCTCTGCAAGGAGGAGGAGGAGAAGAGGAGTTAGGATTTGATATCCCACTTTATCACTACCCTAAGGAGTCTCAAAGCAGCTAACATTCTCCTTTCCCTTCCTCCCCCACAACAAACACTCTGTGAGGTGAGTGAGGCTGAGAGACTTCAGAGAAGTGTGACTAGCCCAAGGTCACCCAGCAGCTGCATGTGAAGGAGCAGAAACGCGAACCCGGTTCACCAGATTATGAGACTACTGCTCTTAACCATTACACCACACTGGCTACAGTGTGGAGGGCAGTGTGTGGGTAATTTAGACAACCGGAGGGCAGTTGGCTACTATAAATGCTCCTCCCAACTTCCGCAGCATTTTGGGCGCCAGCGAGAAGTTCCTCCCTCCCTCTGACTCCTTTGCTCTCTGATACGTTTGGACCTCTGAGTCTGTGGTGGTGGTGGTGGGTCCCCCACACTCCCAAGTGACATCTCAAGTCGCTGCCCCCTGCCTCCTGGTTCTCTTGTCATTATCTCAACAGTGGGTAACTCCTCCCTAAACTGTTCAGCTGTGGACGGGGGGGGGGGGGGGAGCTCTTCCCCCTCCAGCTCTCCATCAGAGAGAAGCTGGTCTTCCATAGAACATATTCCCCAGTCCTCGTCTTCAGACCAATCCCTGACAGTAACCAACCAGATGCCCATGGGAAGCTCAAAAGAAGGACCTGGGTGTTCTCCTCATTTGTGTTTTCCAGCTACTGGTATTCTTAGGCCTACTGTCTTCAACAGTGGATGTTGCACAACCCTATTGAGGCTAGTAGCCATTGTCTGGTCCTGTTTTATAACCATCCAAGTTGGTAGTCGTCACCACTTTTTGTGGGAGCAAGCATCCATATTTTAATGATGCAAAGTGTTTAGAAGCACTTCTTTCCAGTCTGTCCTGAATCTTTCAACCTCCATGCGCTGAACAGACCCAGACCTCCTTTGCTTTATCACAGCTGCTGCATCCTGTCTATCTGGGTGTACATCTAAGATGCTTAAATAGTAGACCAAAGAAATGTAATGTGTGAATGAGGCAAAGATGTTTAGTAACCTGAATCAGAGAGCTAGAAATGGATGCAGTTCCCTGCTGAGTTTATATTCCATCATGAACCCAGCTTTCCTGCCATGTAGGTCATGCCAAGGCACTTCGTTTGAGCAGGCAAGTGAATCTGGCCAAAAACTGAAGCTTAAAAACATTTGGTTGAGCTTGGCCTGGCCTGTCAATTTCTGCTTCACATAAGTCACTAACTATGATAGGAAGGAGATTCCGACTAAACATCAGGAAGAGTTTTCTGACAGTAAGAGCTGTTTGACAGTGAAACGGACTCCCTCAGGAGGTTGTGGACTCTTCTTCCTTGGAGGTTTTTAAGCAAATGAAAGAGTGGAGAAACTGCTACCCAAAGTAGTTTGGTCTCTCTTAATACATGGCTATGCATTTACAAGGTGGTGCTTCATTTGCTACCGATTTTATTGTGGGTGTTCTTGTTGTTATTTTAAATTGTGCTTTTTCAAATCCATTTCTGTCTGATGTATTGAGTATGCAGACACAATTAGCTTTGCAGAATTATATCACTTAAGGTGGTATTTGATCAACAGAGTCATGCCGCCATCTCCCACCCCCCATGTTTCCATTCAAAAGTTTACATTCTGAGGCGTCGGTAATATTGTGCAGTTGCAGCTAGTGCTTTTGAGCTTTAGAAAAGCACATCATTCACCTTCCCAACATTTGTGTCTCAGAACGCTGCCATGTATTTAAAAATATCAGTCAGGAGGAATCAGTTCCTTTTCCCCAAGTCCTATAATTTCAGATGATTTGCCGGCCATCTGAAATCTAAACCCCTCAAAGAAATAATAGCTGGTCCTTGAGAAATCAATAAGATGCTCCTTTGGTGCAGATAGTCATTATATGAGCTCTTTTAAAGCTGATGTTCTCTCTCAGTCCACTGTTGATTTGCTGATATTCACTATAATGGCATATTTTAGGAGGATGAGCAATCAAAGGATCCACAGATGGGAGGCGATTAAACTAAGTGGTGGGCCTCATCTTGAAAGCATGTAAGGAAGAGGTGACAAAATAAATAGCTTAGCCATTTTATAATATCATTATTCAACAGAATTGGAGATGAATGAGGAGCTATATCAATTTGTCATGCAGAAGTCATGAAGCTGTAAGAAAACTGAGGGGCCAGGAAAGCTGATCCCTCAGGAAGTAGGGGTGACAGGGTGGTAGAAAGACTTCATGCCAGCCCCTTTCCAGAACCCATTAAGCTCCCAGAGATGCACACTATTCATTTAAAGAACATGCATTCACCCCCCCCAAAAAAACTGGAAACTGTAGCTTATACCTCACAGAGCTACAGTTCCCAGAATCCTTCACAAATAGAACCCAGGATTTTTTTTTAGTGAAGGTATATAGCTTAAATGTGTCCTAATTGTACTTTGAATGTTTGGAATGGATGTGATAGGGATGCGGGTGGCACTGTGATCTAAACCACTGAGCCTAGGGCTTGCTGATTGGAAGGTTGGTGGTTTGAATCCCCGTGACGGGATGAGCTCCCGTTCCTCAGTCCAAGCTCCTGACAACCTAGCAGTTCGAAAGCGCGTCAAAGTGCAAGTAGATAAATAGGTATCACTCCGGTGGGAAGATAAATGACGTTTCCATATGCTGCTCTGGTTTTGCCAGAAGCGGCTCAGTCATGCTGGCCACATGACCTACAAAAACTGTCTGTGGACAAACATCGGCTCTCTTGGCCAGTAAAGCAAGATGAGCGCCACAATCCCAGAGTCGTTTGCGACTGGACTTAACTGTCAGGGGTCCTTTACCTTTAACTTTTTATGGATGTGATGTATCTCTCCTGGTTTGGTTACCCTTGACTTGATCAAGTCTGCAGAGGTGGAAAATCAAGTGGTTGATCCAAATGAGCAGCAGGAAATAGGGTGTTCCATGCTAGGGATCTGGCATAGATCACAATCGTATGCAAGTTTGCAAATCAGTGGCATTTAATTCAGCAGGACTTCTGAATAAATTTGCATTGATTTGTATAATGGTGAGCTGTGAGCCTGGAAGTCTCCGGTTCAAATGCCTAGGTGGGCAGAGCAAGCTACTATTCTTTCAGCCTTAATCTGCACATTTGCAATATGGGAATGGAAGTCCTCCTGGCCTGTCATAAAGCTTGTTGTAATGAATTCTGCAATAATGCATTTGAAGCGCTTAAACACTTGGGATGCACTCAATCTGAATAAGCCTCTCCTCAAAGGTTTACCGTAGTGCCTGAGGACACCTCCATTTCTATTTCTATTTTTTGCAGCAGCAGATTTTATTATTTTTATCAGCTCGTTTCCCAATGGGCCACTTTCCCCAGTTACATCGCTACAAAATAACTGCTGCAAATATCACTGTGTGTGCCCCCAAACTGCTGAAAAGTGCCCCCAGAGTCGTTCCACCGCCTCATGCACATTGAAAGCATTTCTGCATCAGCAGTGGTGGCTGGTGTCACTGATAGGGTGGGGAGCGGGGAGCCAGAAAGCCAGTGATGGGCAGAAGCAACTAAATCTAGTGTTGTCTCCAGCCCCTGAGAAGTTCTGCAAGGGCATCATGAAGCTAAGGAGGATGAAGCTGTCAGCCAGGGTCACCCCTGTTGGAAAAACGCCCGGGAAGGGTGCCACCTTCTCAAGACATCAAGGCGTTTCTCCGGTGGTCACTCTCTGGCTGGAAATCGCCCTCAGTCCAGAGAGACCGATAATAAGCGACCCCTCCCTCCTGAGAGGAGCACACTCGTCTTCTAGCATCCCATCACAGAAGAAAGAGACAGTCAGTAGCTACACACTACTTTATTTACAGACTGTACACAGAGCTTTCATCCGACATGTCTGAGCAGCAGTACAGAAGTACGACTCAACACTCACTTCACCCAGAAGTGAAAGTAACTTATCCAGTTACTGAGAACAAGCAGAGACTTCCTGTCTCACACTCCCAGACATACACATGATGTCAACAACCATTGTGCTGCTTCTCGCAGCTGGTGAGATATAAAAATCCCAACAACCCCATGGTCTGGTTGCAAGTAAGAAGGCAGGAGGTGAGCTTGGTGGAATCGAGATTGAAGCTGGTGGGTGTCAGGAGCTTGGCCTACGCTCGAGTAGGACCCTGGCAGAGACACAGGCCCGACTGACATGTTCCCTCCCTCCTGGTCATTCGTTCGGGAGCTTCAAAAGCTTTCTTCTGCCCGAACATCACAGTGATCGATGCCAACCTATACCGGCACACTTAGAGATCCGCAGAGTCTTCGCAGTTTGCATAACAGACCTCAGCAACTCAACATTTTGGCTAATCTACTTTATTTACATATAAACACACACCGAGTACTGCAACATGGCTCCCTCTCTCTCTAGCATCAGACAGCAAAGAGAAACAGAACAAAGGACAATAGTCCCACTTCACGGAACACAGTAACACAAACATCCTGTCTCCGTCACTTCCCACTTTGTGGAGTCAAAACATATAGCGTCATGTGAAAGACAAAAATCCCATGACTGCAATCATGGAGCAGGAATTCTAACAGTGGGACCCACCCTCCACTCAGCAATCTGCATCTTTCTTTCCTGTAGCTTCACTGCCAAAGAGATCTGATCTGATCTCCAAAAGCTACAGAATGGAATTGTAGAGTTGGAAGGGACTGCGAGGGTCATACAGTCTAACCCTCTGCAATGCAGTAATCTCAACTAAAGCATCCATGACAGATGGCCACATAACCTCTGCTTAGAAGCCACCAAGGAAGGAGAGTCTACCACCTTTCAAGGCAGTCCATTCCACTGTCAAACAGCTCTTACTGTCAGAAAGTCCTTCCTAATATTTCTTCAGCATCTCCTTTCTTGTAAATTGAATCCATTGGTTTGGGTCCTGCCCATTGGAGCAGCGTAAAACTAGCTTCTTACACCTAAAACCCCTTAATATATTTGAAGATGGCAATAATTTCACCTCATTTAAAGGATCTAGGTGTTTCATTACCACCTCTGTCCCTATCTTGGACTGCAGCTCCCTTCCTCCAATATTCATTACAGTATATTATTACCAGGTTGGGCTATTCTTTCACACCCGAGTGCTGACAGGGGCAGCAGAAAGAGGGCAGGCAATGTAATAGCTCTTTAGAAAAACATAGAATAACATAGAATTGCAGAGTTGGAAGGGACCCTGAGGGTCATCTAGTCCAACCATTTTTGCCCTATGTAGGTCAAAACCCACAACCCTGATATTAAGACTCTCATGCTCTGCCAACTGAGCTATAATCATAATGGTTAATCATAATAAACATTAGAACTTGTAAATGCAATAAGGAACATTAATCAAATTAATGGGGAACTTGGGCAATGGGGTTTAAATTTGTGGAAAGAAAAAGGAGTTAAGGGAGGAATGCACTTGAAAATAATAATGAAACAAATTTAACTGGGAGTCATGGGGGGCAGGGAGTGGAAATTAATAATGAAATTAAGTTATTAAGGAGTAATGGGGTGAATATTAATAGTGGAATGAAATGAACAAGGAGTAATAATGAAATGAATTTAGTGTGGAGTGACGGGGGGAATAGGGGAATTAATAGTGAAATGAGTTTTTAAAGGCTTAATGGGGGAAAGGGTGGAAATTAATGGTGAATTGTTTTTTCAAATAGGAGAAAGAGGGGGGATAACTATTAATTCTGTCTAACATTTACGATTAAATGTGAAAAAGAGTAAAACACACTTTGGTTTTACCCTTGACATTTGGCCCCCAGCCTGAAAGGTATGTTGAACCATGGGACTCACGCCCACAAGAGAGCCTGTATGCTGTAGTGGTTAAGAGTGGTATATTCGTAATCTGGGGAACCGGGTTCTCCTCTCCGCTCCTCCACATGCAGCTGCTGGGTGACCTTCTCTGAAGTCTCTCAGCCTCACTCACCTCACAGAGTGTTTGTTGTGGGGGAGGAAGGGAAAGGAGAATGTTAGCTGCTTTGAGACTCCTTCGGGTAGTGATAAAGCAGGATATCAAATCCAAACACTTCTTGTGATGGCTACCAACATGGATGGCTTTCAAAGAGTATGAGACAAATGGCTTAACAATAGCTACTAGCCACGATGGCTGTGCTCTGTGTGCCTGACTGAAGGCAGTAAGCTACTGAAAACTACAGGAGGGAAGAGTGCTCTTGTGCTTTGGTCTTCCTTGCAGGTTTCCTGCAGGTATCTGGTTGGCCACTGTGAGAACAGGTTGCAAGACTTGATGGACCACTGGCCTGAACCAGCAGGCTTCTCTTGTGCTCTTAAAAAGGCTAGCCACCATTGGTGCCATGTAGTAATACTGTATTGACCCGACTATAAGCTGCACCTTCAAATGAAATTCAAGGCTTGTTTGTGGATGCGGCCCGCCTCCCAGCACTACCGCCCTGAACGGGGGCAGGGGGTGGCCGGCGCTCAGCAACCCGCTCCCCAAGCCAGTGCTGACGCACGGCTCCAAATATAAGCAACACTTTAACTTTTCACAGTTGGAATTTGGAAGAAAAAAAAGGTATGGCTTATATTCGGGCCAATACGGTATTAGTTAATATCAGTGAACACCACTTTTTATTTGATCTCTGGATTATCTTCAAATAACTCTAAAGCCAGCCCCCTCCCCCAGCCTCTCGTTGCATGTGCTTTCTTTCATTTTCTCCCAACCTGCCCTTGCTATTTTTTAAAAATCTGCTTTGTTATTCCAAATTAGCTCTAGAGAAACCATCTATGCAGAGGCTACCTCTACTTTCATATTGTGCCTGGAACTCAGTGGGGAGTGAACTAAAGCTAAAAAGAAGCACTAGATAATGGGAGACAAAGCTGAGAAGCTCTGGGTCTTGGGTGGCCACTTATTCATTGCCAATGAAAAGATGAACTGTGTCACCAAAAGGAGGAAGAGGAAGGAGAGCACAGATTTGCACAAACTGTGCATAGGCCTAATTTCATTGATTGTATTTAATATAATTGAAGTAAAAATGCATAGTGGGGAAGACTTGACAGGTGATCCTAGTCAAACTGTGGCTTGGCAACTTCAAGGTTCCTGATCTCCCTTCTTAAGGTTCTTTAAATGGATTGTGAATGGGCAGCCCTTTAAACAGAGGATGCCATCAAATAGATTGCATTCTGTAAAATAGAACACATTACTGCCCTATCGGGATCGCTAAACGAGAGCCCAAATTTCATGGCATCAAAACAATGCAAAATGAAGTTCCGAGTGCCTTTTGTATTGTCTTTAAGGAAGACATGGCCACCCACCCAATTTAATTGCAATGAATAATCAGCCACCACTTCTGCTTTTATTCCTTCCAGCTGTTAAGAACCAAGCAACGGGTCACTATATTTTGAATGGCAAAGGAGAGGGATCTGGCTCTCGTTCCTTCATTGATCTCGGCTTAGAGTGGGAGTACCACATAGAAGATGACATAGAAACCCTTCAGACGGATGGGCCATTGTATGATGCTATTGTTGTGTTGGTAGGTCATGATCCATTTTCTGTTTCGTAGAGTTTTCTGATGTGACCAACAGGGCCTGTTCCAGGCCAGGCAGTATCAACTTGGGAGATCCACTCACAAAACCAACAAGGACATAGCCACATGTGACAGAGTAGTTCTGCCCAAATTGTGAGTTTCAAAACTAGAGGCAACCCATCAGTCACACGCAGTTGGGGTGTGCACCTTGTATCTGTCTCTGTGCCCTTCATATATTCCACTCTATTTCTGAGTCACCTTGTGCTCTACACTTCAATCTAGGGTCGGATTTAGGTTCATAGCTGTCAGCCTTTTCCTTTTGTTGCTAAGAATCCTATTCGGAATAAGGGAAATTCCCTTGAAAGGGGGGAAATGTTCACAGCTATGTTTAGGTTTGATGAGGCCCTCAGCTCCTGAAGGTAATGGGGCCCTTTATATGTCCAGCTGTCCTTTGTCAACAACAAATTGTCACTGTTTTTTTGTGTTGAATATATATGCTATATGGTGATCTATGAACCTAACAGGTATCTAAAGCCATTTTATTTGTTTTTTATCTTATATTTTGGAAATGTACATCCCAGGTTGTTGTTTTTTTAAAAAAATTGGGCCCTCCAAGAGAGTGGGGCCCTAAGCTATAGCTTGTTTAGCTTATACATAAATCTGGTATTGCTTCAATCTTTGATTCTGGTTCCGATCTACTCTGTGTAAAATGAAGCTCTGTCTTCTCCATTCACTTTTATGGGGGATCTGAAAATGGCTAATAATCTGTAAGGACTGAAAAGGAAGGGAGCAGTTAGAATTAGTACAGTAAAGATTATATTTCCTTAACAGTGCATGAAGAGAAGCAGTCAGAAGCTCTGCAGTTTCTTCTAGCCACCATTGCCTGTCTGCATGAAAACTTCTAAATGCTCAGGAGGGAAAGCATAGGTTATAGGTGCCTTCTTTGAAGTTATGGGTGTGATATTTAGATAGGCTCTGTGGCCACCCTTATTTGTGACTTTCCCCTCCTGGATTGTAGCTGGATGTTTTCAATGGTCTGGCTGCCCCATCAACCTGGAACCAGCCTGGAACTCAGTCTGGTGACCTCCACATGGTACATATTATCCTGGCTCCCATCAGATGAAGGACTTCTATGCAGATTGTGGTTCCTACCAGAAATATTAATGATCAAATCAGTGCATAGGCAAAGGAGAGGTCAAAGTCACCACAGGTGCAAGGCATGGCTAGGCTAGGTAAGATGTTGATACAACAGTTGGCAATGCCCTCTGACTCTGATTAGAAAAGAGTGGGAAAATAATAATAATAATAATAATAATAATAATAATAATAATAATAATGTATTATTTATACCCCACCCATCTGGCTGGGTTTCCCCAGCCACTCTGGGCAGCTTCCAACAAAATACCAAAATACATCAAACATTAAAAGCTTCCCTACACACGGCTGCCTTCAGATGTCTTCTAAAAGTCTGGTAGTTGTTCTTCTCTTTGACATCTGGTGGGAGGACGTTTCACAGGGCGAGTGCCACTACCGAGGAGGCCCTCTGCCTGGTTCCCTGTAACTTGGCTTCTCACAGTGAGGGAACTGCCAGAAGGCCCTCGGCGCTGCACCTCAGTGTCCGGGTAGAACGATGGGGGTGAAGACGCTCCTTCAGATATACTGGAATGGCTTTAGTGTGGCAAACATGGAGCAGCTTTGGACTGCACAAGTGTATGGGAACAGCTTCTGGTGGCTGGGCCTGAGCTTTCTGTTCAGGCCAGCGATGGGTGATGAAACAGCACCAGGTCAGAGTCAGACTTGGCACGGGGTGCCTCCCCTCTGGGAAGGCTCCTGCAGCTCAGGTGCTGGTGCCAGGGTTGTGGGCTGGACTGGCATGGAACAAAAGAGTGACAGCCCACTAGGTCCCTCTCCAAGATCATGCTGCTCATTGGCTGAGTCTCCACCATCACCAGGCAGCTCAGATATCTCACAAGACCCTAACATACCTTGTTCCAGGCCACTGGGTCCCTCCCCAGAGTCGTCAGCCTCCAACTCTTCACGCTACTCCCACCTCTCAGTCTGATCTGACCAGCCCCTCCAAGACATCTCCTCAAAACTCATAACACATATCCCATCAGCCTCAGCCAGCACAACCGTGACCATGGATGATGGAGGCTATAGTCCACTAATATCAGGAGGGCATCAGGTTGGGGAAGGCTGTCCTCAACACTACCAGCCACAATAGCAGGGCAACCATCAAGTTTTGAGTTGGGTATTGTTGTTTTTTTTATCATCTGCTAAGGTACAGCAAATACTGTATCTTCCTCTCTTGTGGCTCTGAAAAAAAAAGAAAATTCCTAAAGGAAAGTCCCCAAGTTTCCAACTACTGACATTATGTCCCATTTGCACAACCTTTTGACAGATCATTCCTCGGGACAACGTCACGCAGTCGAGCCTGACATACAAATACATAATTCACGAGGATTCGGTCCCCAACGTCAACAGCAACAATGTACTTCAAGAGGACCTGGATACGTTTGAGTGGGCTTTGAAGAGTTGGTCCCAATGTTCCAAGCCTTGTGGAGGAGGCAAGTCATAGTATTGTCTGGTGCGAGGGAGTAGAAGAATATATTGGAGAACTGTGTGTGTCTTTTTAGTGCCCGCACATGCAGGGGTGGAGGAAAGGGTGTGTGGTGGGGGTGGGCCACCCTGGGTGTCACCACTGGGGGGGGGTGTGACAAAATGCTGGGCGGCACGGGGCCTGCAGCGTCTCTCCTGGGAGTGATGTGGTGGCTTGAGCACCGATAGGCTCCACGCTGCCCCAAACAGTCCACTTGTTGCCTCCCCATCAGCTGTAGGGTGGCTGAGTGGGAGAAGGTAGGTAGACTTCTCGGAGGTCCAGTGGAGCGTCCTGCCCCGGCTTGCTCTGCCCTGTGAACAGCTGGCGCCACCCCTGGGTGCAGAGCATGCGTGCCACCCCAGATGCCTGATCGGTTTGCTCTGCCGCTGTGCTCATGAAGAGTTGTATTTGACAGAACCACTGAGTGAGCAGAACAATTTCCACTGACGCAATGGAATCTCCCTTCCTTCTGCTCCCTCTGTGTGTCCCCACCCACATCAAATCTACTCTGGGAGTTTCTCCCAACCATCCAAAAAAGAGCTGCAAAATGATCCCATTCAGCACATGGATTGACAATATGGACAGAATAGTTACTTACGAATGAATTGCATATCGACGCAAATTAAGAATGGATAAATATGAAGAAATTTGGAAGGAATACTTAAGCAATAAGGTGGAAAGTGGTGGGAAGTAGGGGGAGGAGAGGAGGGGAAATATTGATAAAAAGGTGTTGTTATAGGTATATCAGTACTCAAATCTGAATTGTTAAAATGTGTTATTAGTGTTATTGTGGTTTTTGTTGTATGTTTTTTGTGTGGCTGCTGTTTGTATTGAAAAAATGATTAAATATTTTTTTTTAAAAAAAAGAGTTGGGGGGTTCACAAGGGGGAGAGAGGGAGGGAAATGGTTCCACTTGTGATTCTGTTGGATTCAGTCCAAAGTAGTTGCAAAGCCCAAAACACAGTTGTCAGGGGCTCAGGAGCAGAAGCACAGGGAAGGGAGGAAAGGGAGAGCGAAGGGGAAGAATCGGAGGGCAGCGTAGGAGAAGATGACAGTGGCCCGAGAGATTCCATGAGCCTCTCCAGCGAATCGGAAGATTCACAGAAGGGGGCCCCGGTGGCCAGGGCAAGGGGGGTCCCAAGGGGGACACTCCAGAAGCAAGGGGCCAGCGGGGACTCCCAGAGCAGCAGTTGGAGATCAGGACCAGCTTCCCCACCAGAGCATAGTGGGGGGGAAGAGTCCCAGATATCGGGTCCAGCGTATCCCCCACCAGGGAGAGAAGATGAGTCAGGGCTGACCATGCCTCCATCGGAGAGTCAGGCAACGGAGGAGAGGTCAGGTCCAGCCAGCATCCCGGAAGAGGGAAGCAGTGATAGAAGCAGTGTAACGGTCAGGAGGAAGGTCACTGGGTTGGCGCGAGAGCCAAGTTCAAATGTGCAGGCACGCGGGACAGCAGAGAACAAGGATTGGGAACCAGGTCCTAAAGCCCACCGGAGGCAGGGGGAGGAGTCAGGCGACTCAGCGTCAGAAGAGTCCAGAAAGGGGAATGCCTCAGCGGACAGGAGGACCCAGAGGAGGAGAGAGCAGAGGAAGAGGTGGAGCAGGGCTAGAATCTTAAACTGGTGTCAGGGGGGAGGAGATTCAGACGGAACTTCGACGGTCTAGGGTTTAAGACGTAGAGCTGTGCGCTGTGGCTTTGAAATGGAAACTGAACTTTAATAAAGACTTTTGTACATAACGACAACCTGGCGTTGGTCCTCTGTGAGCTGGGACCTTGGGGCAGCTCTGACAACAGTGATCTTCTGTAATAAATTAAAAACTGCACCAAATTCTGCACTTTGAATGACACTGGAAAGCTGATTGTGTTTGCATTGTACATGTGGGGTTCCCCCCCTTTCCTGAATTGTTGTTTGGTTTCCATCCCCAGGTTTCCAAGACACTAAGTATGGGTGCCGCAGGAAGAGTGATAGCAAAATGGTACACCGCAGCTTCTGTGAAGCCAGCAAAAAACCCAAGCCCATTCGTAGGATGTGCAACCTTCAGGAATGTACGCAGCCATTGTAAGCATCTGCTCCTTTTCAGTGATGTATTGGCAGCAGCAGTGTGGGGTCAAAAAAGCTTTATCCAAGTGGGCATACAGTCTCTCCTCGGTGAAACAACAGGCAGCCAGATTCAGTGACAGGTCCTGCTAGTTGATTTCCCACAACTTACCAAGGCAGCATATTATGGACAACGGGAAGTACATCAAGTGCTAACCCCAAAGCTGTAATCCAGCTGTCTTGAAGGCTTTGTTTGGAATCGGAGATTACACTTTGCAGCCTTCTGCCTCTCCTGCACATCCTCAAGTTTCTGCATACTTAGGCTGAAAGTTTGCTGCCTTTATCTATGTGACAGAAAGAACTTGTCATCCTGCCTGTTAAATCCTGCTCAGAGTAGACCTGTTGAAATTACTGGGCCTAAGAGAGCCATGTTCATTACTTCCAAGGAGTCTACTCTGAGTAGGATCCAGTTATATACACATCAACTACTATCATTATTAGATTTCTATGCAGCAAACTCATACAAAAACATATCCATTCAGTGTCCAGAAGCTGAATTAAAACTGAAACAACTTAAGAAATTAAAAAAGAGCAGAATACATTAAAGAAACAAAAATACATACCATATTTTTCGCCCCATAGGACGCACTTTTTCCCCTCCAAAAATGAAGGGGAAATGTGTGTGCATCCTATGGGGTGAATGCAGGCTTTCGCTGAAGCCTGGAGAGCGAGAGGCGTCAGTGCGCACCTACCCCTCTTGCTCTCCAGGCTTCGCACACCTCTCCGCAAGCAGCAGGAGCCCTGCGCTGGGCTCCCGCAGCTTACGGAGAGTTGCCTGCATGACGAAGGCTGGGCGCGCTGAGTTCAGCGCGCCCAGACTTCGCGCAGCTCTCCGCAAGGGCGGGAGCCCTGCGCTGGGCTCCCGCTGCTTGCAGAGAGTTGCCTGTTCTGGGGGCTGGGGTCGGGGGAAGCTCGGGCTTCCCCTGCCCCAGCCCTGCGCCTGGGAAAAAAAAAATAATTCCCCCCCCCTTTATTCCCCCCCCCAAAAAAACTAGGTGCGCCTTATGGGATGGTGCGTCCTATAGGGCGAAAAATACGGTATATGGGTCATGGAATCGTAGAGTTGGAAGGTACCCAAGAGTTGCCTAGTCCAACTCCCTGCAATAAAGGAATCACAACTATAGCATCCTTGACAGGTGGCCATCTGACCTCTGTTTAACGCCCCCCCCCCCCGAAGGAAGGTGTATCATCTTCTGAGATGGTCCATTCTATTGATGGACACCTGACAAAAATGTTCTAATCATGACCAATCATTTTCGCAAGAAGGTTTTCTAAAAGAGCCAAGTCTAAAGTTGTTGCCTGAAGATCTTTACAGGTGATGCAAGCTAGATTTCCTAGTTTCCTTACAACAGTGAAAGCCAACGGCGATAATATTTGTGCCGCATGCAGATCAATCCTGGGTAGAGTTAGTGTTTTGCACTAGTTAGTGTATTCCTATTTAATGCTCTTCTCTCTCCCCCATGTCAGCTGGGTATCAGAAGAATGGGAGCATTGCACCAAAACCTGTGGGACCTCTGGTTATCAGATCCGAACCGTGCGCTGCATCCAGCCTCTCCACGATGGTGCAAATCGCTCCGTCCATTTCAAGTACTGTAGTGGGGATCGCCCTGAGAGCCGACGGCCATGCAACAGGACACCGTGCCCTGCTCAGTGGAAAACTTGGCCGTGGAGTCCAGTAAGCAAACCGGGTCTTCTGTGTTTCATCAACCATTATGGGCGCAGGTAGCCAAAAACAAAAAAAACCACCTCTGGGTTAAAAAGCCCAGTATACTTCATTTTGCCATAATGGAGAGAGGTTATTGACCAGCAGGCCCTCCAACAAAATGTTGCAGCATGGAGTGCATCAGTTCAAGGTCCCAGCCATTCCACTGCATTTCTTCCTTCCCCCTCAGTTTTCCATTCCCATAAAATTCAGTCCATTGATCTTGCTTTGCCATCGCTGGGCTGTTCTTTGGGGCAGGGACCCCCCCCCCCCCCGCCGAGGGATTTCCCTAGGAGGTTAAGTTAGAAGCCTCATGACCCCCCCCCCCCAAAAAAAAAAATATCCTGGTGATACAACACTCTTTTGTGTGGGTTGTGGGTGATTTCTTCTCCCAAATAATGAATTTTTCTTAATTTTTCTTAATTAATTTTGTATCATCCATAGATCTCAAGGCAGTTCACAACATAAAAACACAAGATAAAAAACACAAAATGGCTGATAAAACCAAAAACAAACCAGTAACCCCTGTCAGGAGTTCAGCCTAACTCGAGTAGGACCCTGGCAGAGACACAGGCCCGACTGGCATATTCTCTCTCTCCTCGTCTTTCGTTTGGGAGCTTCAAAAGCTTTCTTCAGCCTGAACATCACAGTGACCAATGCCAACCGACACTAGCACACTTAGGCATATGCAGAGTTTGCACAGTTCGCATGACAGACCTCAGCAACTCAGCATTTTGGCTAATCTACTTTATTTATATACAGTGGTGCCTCGCAAGATGAAATCAATCCGTTCCGTGAGGCTCTTCGTATAGCGGTTTTTTCATCTTGCGAAGCAAGCCCATTGACAGCTTAGCGGATTAGCACTATTAGCGGTTTAGCGGCTTTTAGCGGATCAGCTGATAAGTGGCTTATCAGCGGATCAGCTGATAAGTGGCTTATCAGCGGATCAGCTGATAAGCGGCTTAGCGGCTTAGGAAAAGGGGGAAAAAGGGGGGGGGGAACCCGCAGGAACTCGCAAGACATTTCGTCTTGTGAAGCAAGCCCATAGGGAAATTCGTTTTGTGAAGCGCCTCCAAAACGGAAAACCCTTTCGTCTAGCAGGTTTTCCGTCTTGCGAGGCGTTTGTCTTGCGGGGCACCACTGTATAAACATACATGGAGCACTGCAACATGACTCCCTCTCTCTCAAGCATCAGACAGCAAAGAGAAACAGAACAAAGGACAATAGTCCCACTTCATGGAACACAGTAACACAAACATCCTGTCTCCGTCACTTCCCACTTTGTGGAGTCAAAACATAGCGTCATGTGAAAGACAAAAATCCCATGACTGCAATCATGGAGCAGGAATTCTAACAACCCCCACCCACTCACAACTTGAACACTGGAAATAGAGGGACACTGGAAATAGAGGGAATTATATTTGTTTAATTACACACACACTCACGAGTCATCTTGAATCAGACCAAAGATCCAACTAAGTCCAGCATCCTGTTTCTCCGGGTAATCAACCAGGTGCCACAGTGGGATGCCCACAAGCAGAGAATCCCCTTTAAATCGAGATAAATGAAATAAAGAAAAATATGCCTCTCAACAGAAAAGTTTCATTTAGCCATCATGGATAAAAGCCATTGTACAAGCAGGAGCTTCTAACAACCTTCACGTCTAAAACCTCCAAGGGCTTTTGGTCGTGCAACAATGGTAGTTAAGCAGTTTCAAACTTGTTGGCATTGAAAATGTGAGCATGCTTCAACCAAAGGCGCAGTTGATACAGGGCTGCCTCTTGCTAAAATACTATATATAATAAACTAGAATCATCCATCACTTTGTCATATTTCCGGACTCAGACAAAATCTGGACATGCACCGAATTAACGTGTGCTAATTTCAAGGTCTGTTGTTTGATTTCATTTCCTAGTTGATGAGTATTGTTCATATGGCTATATATCATTCTTTTTTTTCAAAAAAAGGGGGGGGAAGTACCCCTTACAACACTATTGTGTGGCAAGGAAAGGCAGGAGAATATATTTAAATTATTTATGAGCAAGCCTCTAACTTCAAGGATGCTCTCTTAGTGCTAGATCTCCTAGATCACATTTTAATAATTGTGAGAATGGTTACCTGCATCTGGATGGAAGCAAAGCAGAAATGTAGTATTTACAGCTGCTGTTTTTACCAGCTATGGATTTTAGTCCTGTGCCAAACATCTGTGCCAAATTACATTTGAAAATTAACAGAAGGGCAGGAAAATTCAGTGACATTCGCATCAGTGGAGTCCAGGGCTTTTGTCACATTAGTCTTACTTTCAAGATGGTTGAGAGATGTTCACAAGTATATTTCCTTCCTTCCTTCCTTCCTTCCTTCCTTCCTTCCTTCCTTCCTTCCTTCCTTCCTTCAAATCATCTCAGCCTTCTCAGATGCCTTCAATCAAAGCCCAGGGGAGGGCATCATAGGTACCTCCATCTGTGGGGCTTTTTCAAATCAGGAAGCACAGACAGCCAGGGAGGCTGCAGAATATTTTGGGGAAAATGTTTCCTTGAAAGAAAACCTCAGCTGCCTTGCAACAACAGGCTAAGCTCTAAACTCCATGCTCACCAAAATTCTAAACAAAATCTCAAGTGTCCTGAGAATGAGGCAGTAAAACGGGAGCTTCTTTTGCAGAGGAAGAAAGCTTTTGAGAAACTGAGGGACAGATTTTGGCTCAGGGGTAATGTGGTTGTAGAGCCCATCAACGTGCATGGCTGTTTTGCGGCATAGCACAAGCCAGAAATTGAAGTTTCCAATTGAACACTGGCTAACCACAGGGTAGAAGGAAAATTGGGAAGGTTGAGGTTACTAGGAAATGAATGGTTGATGGGTAATGCTGAGTTAACAGAGCACTCATGAAGCATGCTTCTCCTTCCTTTAAAGGTCTGCTTGCAATGTCATGCATGTCCATATTTTGGCAAATGGTTTTGGTTTAACCAGGACAAGGTGGCAATAGATAGCATTGCATCAGTGCCACAATCTGGCTTTACTTGTGGAGCAGCTGAAGATAGCTGTTAAACCTGGCAATGTGTCATTTCTTGGGAAAGGATGAAAGGGGGCAGTCCCAAATCTGGTCAGATTTGGGCCTTTTCAAAGAGAGTTTCATCCTTCCAGCTCCAGCAGCAGCAATGCAGCCACCTGTACAACTCCCTTCCTCATTTGGTTAAGGATATGTGTGCAGAAGTCTCCGTGGTTTCTTTTATCCATAGTTCCTTGTTGCTTTTTGTCCATAGTGCTCTGTGACCTGCGGAGAAGGAACAGAGTCCAGGCAAGTCTTATGCCGCGCCGGCGACCAATGCAATGGAGAGAAGCCAGAATCCGTGAGGGTTTGCAAGCTCGCCCCCTGCAATGGTAAGCAAAAGGTTGTCCTCTAACTGTGTCAGGATTGGATCGTTCCAGTTTCTGGAATTCTGGCAACATCTGGAATTTGGTGCAAAGCAAGGGGAATGCTCTGAGAGTTGCTCCGGTTTGATGCAGAACAGATCTTCCCATTTCTGTGTACCATGCTATGAAAATTCCACAGGTGGATTTCCCATTAATTTAGAAGAAAAGTGATTGGTGGGGGCCTGCCAGATGTTGTTGGACTACAACTCGCATCACTGATGGACACTGGCTAGGATGGCTCAGCCTGATGGGGACTGAAGTCTGACAACATCCAGAGGTCACCCTGTCCACTATCCCTGATTTGGAACACAGAGCATATAGCCAGCTTGTTAGGGGAGATATTCTCACTGGGAAAACAGTGGCAGGGAAGGGTTAAAACAACAACAACCCTGAATTGCTTGCTTCCCAGGCCTTTTTTACCCCAATAAATTTTATTAAAGTTTGAAATAAAATATACCAAGGTTAATATCAAACATCCAATATCTTTTTTATCAAAGATAAAAAACTAATCTAAATAAAAACATGAACCAAAAGGAGGAAAAGAAAGTAGACTGAGAAATAAAGAAAAAAGAGAACTTCCAATTCTTCGTCTGTCGGCTATACGTAAAAAATAATTCAAGACATCCACCCCAACAACTCTACTTTCTATAAACCAATTATTTTCTTCAATCCTCAAACCCAGATATCATAAGTTTATTTTTCACGCGAAAAGTTTCTGATCTTTAGTAAATATTGACAAAGATTGTTTCCTCTGATTAAACACATCAGCTTCGCCATATCAGCTGAGTCCAATAATTTTAACAACCGTTCTTCCACGATAGGTAACGATGAATGCATGCATCCCAGTCCGGATGAATTTGCACACCCTGCGAGTTGCTTGTGATGTAACAGAAAGAGATAGAAGCAACATGAAATACCTGGTTATCAGAAAATTCTGCTGCTCTAAAAGCCTGGTGCACAGTGCTCTTCTTGTAAAAATGAATAAATGAATGAGGTGCTGGCACTCTATAGTCAGAGGCTGTATGCTTCTGAATGCCAATTCCTTGGTACCTGAAGGGAAAGTGCTGTTGCTCTCTGATCCTGCTTGGGGGCTTGCCCCAGAACATCTGTTTGGTTGCTGTGAGAAAGGATGCTATACCAAATGGTCCACCAGGCATCAAACTCCATTAGTGCTGGTGTTGCATGTTCCTGGGGTGAGGAGGGAATTTCAGAAGGGTTCCACTATTGAGAAGGTCCTCTCACAAGTTGCCACATATCTTAGCTCAGACAACCATGGCATGGTGAGAAGGATATCCCCCAGTGATATTAAAGTTTGGGCAGATGTTTAAGAGAGCAGGCAGTCTTTCGGGTATCTATTTCCCAAGCTGCCTAGGACTTTATATTAGTATTATTCATTTCATTTCTATACCACTATACAGTCATACCTCTTGTTACGTTTGCTTCAGGTTAAATCTTTTCAGGTTGCGTCCCACGGCGACCCGGAAGTACCGGAAAGAGTTACTTCTGGGTTTCGCTGCTCGTGCATGCACAGACGCTCAAAATGATGTCACGCGCATGCGCAGAAGCGGCAAATCGCAACCCGCAGGTTGCGTTCTGCTCATGTTGCGAACGGGACTCTGGAACGGATCCCGTTCGCAACCAGAGGTACCACTGTATATTTTAAAGAACAAATCTCAAAGCAGTTTACAGCACGTTGTTGTTGTTGTTGTTTAATCGTTTAGTTGTGTCCAACTCTTCGTGACCCCATGGACCAGAGCATGCCAGGCACTCCTGTCTTCCACTGCCTCCCACAGTTTGGTCAGATTCATGTTGGTAGCTTCAAGAACACCGTCCAACCATCTCGTCCTCTGTCGTCCCCTTCTTCTTGTGCCCTCCATCTTTCCCAACATTAAGGTCTTTTCCAGGGAGTCTTCTCTTCTCATGAGGTGGCCAAAGTATTGGAGCCTCAACTTCAGGATCTGTCCTTCCAGTAAGCACTCAGGGCTGATTCCCTTTAGAAAAATTCCTTACAGCACATTAAAATGGCAAATAAAGCAATCCAGAATAAAACAAACTCAAGCTTTGAGGAAAATATTTCAGATCCTTCTCTAAGTGACATTTTGTTTTCCCCAGTCGCCAGCCTGGAATCCAGAGATCTCCACGTGGTCGCAATTGGACCAGTTGCAAAATGCGCCTGGCGCCTGGCTAATTTCTAACACTGTATTCCCACAATGCTAATTTCATTTTCTCCAACCTCTTTCCCATTGGCCTAGCAATAGGGAAAAAGAGAAAATGTTGCAGTGTGGAAACCTAATTACGATCAAAACAAGCTCTTTAAATTTAGTTCAGTAGCATTTTGGCAGCCAAATCAATCAAAACCAGCATTACGTTTGGGAGGTGAGCTTCCATCTGCAGCTTCCGAACCACTCTCAAAGCCAGTCCCACATAGAGTGAGTTGCAACAATTCAACTGAGAAATTCCAGTGGTACCTCTGGTTACATACTTACTTTGTTCCAGAGGTCCGTTCTTAACCTGAAGCACCACTTTAGCTAATGGGGCCTCCCGCTGCTGCCGCGCTGCTGCTGTGCGATTTCTGTTCTCATCCTGAAGCAAAGTTCTTAACCCGAGGTACTATTTCTGTAACCTGAAGCGTATGTAACCCGAGGTACCACTGTACCAGCTTGTAAACTACAGCAGCTTTCACATGAAACTTTACAAAGTCTGAGGCCTGTTGTATTCACTAGAGACACTAGAGGGAAGCAAAGATGTATCTGTTAGCTGAAGGTGGAAACACACGGAGGTTTTCATTGGTATAAAATGGCATTTTGCCTTATCTCTCAAGCCCTATCGGAAAGAACAGTGCTTCTAATACAATATTATAAGGGAGCCATATTCATTTTTGGCTCAGAGTAAAGAAGGGGCAGGCAGTACAACACCCCAGGATTATTTCCAGGTCCATCCCAAGGTTTCATGGACAGTTTTGCGAGACCACTCTTGCCTCTTCCTCCCTCAGCTACAATGAGGCTCATGACCAAATGTAAGAAGGAGAAGGTTTTCTACCGTGGGAACCTGGTGAATAAGAAATGGATGTCTAGATTATGTGTAGTCCATCTAAAAGGCCAAAAAACCCCAACCCCCGGGAACCTGTGAGTACGCAACTCAGAGTTGGTACTGATGTGCTCAAAAGTAGACCTTTTTTAGAAAATGAAACAAAACTTTGCACTGCTATACTTGGATCGATCTGCCCCACCATGAAATGCATGTGATAGTTTATTGAACAGGTAATAAACATGGGGTGACTTTGGGGACCTTTGTGAATACAGTGGGACCTTGGTTTTCGAACTTAATTGGTTCCAGGAGTCCATTCGATTCCCAAAACTGTTCAAGAACCAAGGCATGGCTTCCGATTGGCTGCAGCAACTTCCTGCACTCAATCAGAAGCTGTGGAACATTCCAAAAAACGTTCGCAAACCAGAACACTTCCGGTTTTGCGGCCTTCGGGAGCTGATTTCTTTGGGTGCCAAGCCGTTCAAGTACCAAGGTACCTTTGCAGTTTAGAATTGCATTTGCTGCACCAGACAACTAAAATCTGGTCAGTCTACACATACAGCAGAGAAGCAAAAGCTTCTCTGAGGTGATAAGTTTTTTTACAAGTAGGAACAGTTTTTAAAAAATGGCATTTCTCAATCATGGTCAGAAGCGGTACAGCCTCCCTCCCCTTTCGCTTTAGGGTTTTTCTACAACCACCTCATTCTGTTGCAAGTTGCAGATCAGGCCAAAGTGACAAAGTGTTCAGCAACTATAACATAAGGATGACATTTGGCAAAACAAGAACAACACATCTCTGGTGCCCCTCCACATACTGGAAACCCAGTGCAAAGATTTGTGCTTCAGTGGTAGTAGCTGCTGTAGTTTAGATATCATCTTAGAAGTTTTCAGCCTCGGATTTGTTGCGCTTCTGATGAAATTCCTATAGCTGTTATGTGTTTACGGAGCACGGCAGTCTGTTCTTGTGTGTAGCAGAAATGGTTGCTATCATAAGATTTGAGTGGGTAATTCCATGGTTTCACATGGTTTCGTGCATGTGAAGGGCTTCAAACAGGTTAAAAATGCAGTTGTGAGCCTTTGGGTAATAGGATCCTTGCTGGAAGGCTGTTAATTCTCTCACCTCAATCTCTCCTGGGGAGCCACACTTTTTCTTCTTCCTACACTCCTTCTCCAACGTAAGCTAATGGATAGATCTCTCCCAGGGAAAAGAAGCTGTGTTCCCCAAAGTACAAGCAGAAGCCCCCTCCCCATGACCCTTAGGAAACATGATCCTTACTGGATGGTAACACTTTCACCACTCCCATCTTTCTTGGGGTCCCATGCTCCATTTCCCACCCCACCTACTAGAATTATGATTTTCCCTCCCTCCAATATTAAAGTTTACCCTGGTGAGTGACCCACTGCAGCTATTGTTCTGAAACTTAGCAGGCTCGGTCTCCTTTGAAGAGGTGAGTATTCCTGCAAAGTATATCCAGTTCCACCAGAAAACACAAAAAAGTAAAAAAGTAAAGGTGCTCTGCATGAACACCCCTGGGTAAATCTGCCTACAATTTGGCAGGCTTAATCCACTTGGGACAGACTCTTATGCTTGCAAGTTTTATCTGCTTCTGTGAAAAAAGAAAAGAGTTCTATCTGTTTTTATATTTCCAATATTGTTGAATGGGAAGGTGAAAGCGGGCTTCATTTTTAATAGATCTAATCCCATCCCAAATAAGGAGACAAATTGGAAAGACACAGAGTGGCTCTGAAACAGATCAGGCAACTTCTTGAAGATCTAGAAGCAGATAAATACTAATGGGTGAACACCCCTAGTCTTTGCTGTAACCCTGCAGAGATCATATTGCAGACCTTCCAAACTCCTGTCTAGTTTGCCCCAGGATTTTGCCCAGGGACAAATTGAGGGTGAGGATGGGACCATCCAGCTGTTTTGCCCTGCGCATGAAACACCATCAGGTATATTGCTTAGGCAGAGTGTCTAAGTCACAGTTAGAACCGGTGTCCGCACTGGGAACTCTTGCATGCAGTGTGAAAAAAGATAAGCTAATTTATGCATTGAAAACTTTTCAGTAACTTTTTTTAGCAAATGCAACCTTGGCACCATTTTGGGAGGGGCGAAAGTTTGCATCCGTATCTTAGTCAGGTGTGGGCGGCTGAGATCACAGTATAAAGATGAATTCCACTTGTCGGAAAAGGTTGCAGTGCATACAGCTGTTCTGTAAAACTGCAGTATAAATAGAAACGCAGGACCAAGAGTGAATATTTGTTGTTTCCTATAAAAAGGCAGACTTCAAACTAGATAAAGACAGTAACTATCCATTCTGTACATCTTTGTGTTTATAATTCCGTAACGCTTTTTCGTATGCCAAATGTTCTGCAATTCAAGTTTCAGTGCCTCTGACACACACACAATTTTGGAAGTAATTTCTACTAAAATGTCTTGTAAGCAGGTAGGGTTATGAAAGAGCCCAATTCTCGCAGGTAAGTTAACCATGCCATCAAATGTTGTTGTTTAGTCGTGTCCCCATGGACCAGAGCATGCCATGACCCCATGGACCAGAGCATGCCAGGCACTCCTGTCTTCCACTGCCTTCCGCAGATGGTCAAACTCATGCTGGTAGCTTCGAGAACACTGTCCTACCATCTCGTCCTCTGTTGTCCCCTTCTCCTTGTGCCCTCCATCTTTCCCAACATCAGGGTCTTTTCCAGGGAGTCTTCTCTTCTCATGAGGTGGCCAAAGTATTGGAGCCTCAGCTTCACAATCTGTCCTTCCAGTGAGCACTCAGGGCTGATTTCCTTCAGAATGGATAGGTTTGATCTTCCTGCAGTCCATGGGACTCTCAAGAGTCTCTTCCAGCACCATAATTCAAAAGCATTGATTCTTCGGTGATCAGCCTTCTTTCTGGTCCAGCTGTCACTTCCATACATCACTACTGGGAAAACCATAGCATTAACTATACGGACCTTATGCCATCAAATACTGTCTACTCAAAAGTGCATCCAACTGAGTTCAATGAGGCTTACTCCCAGGTATGCAGACCTGTAAATTACTGATTTATTTATTGAATACTTTTTTCTATACTTAATATACAGGCAATCTTCATTTTGCACAGAGGTTACATTCCCACCCTGCCTCCATTCTGTCAGTTTAGGGACATTTTAAGTTCACTTCCAGGTGAACTTTAAGTTCACCTATGCGCCCATGCACAGTCATGTGCCAGTCATCAGGGCCGTAGCCTGGGAGTGGTGAGGAAGGCTCCCACCAGGGATGCAAACAAGGGAGACACACAAAATCAGCTTTAAAATATGTCCATAAATATGTCTATAAATAAAAATATTGACTATTGCCTCATAAGAAAATGTTTTAAACAAAGGATCCTTATATGATATGTGGGGCCCTGTTTTCCACTATTTTTTTTTTCTGTGCCACATTCCTTTTCCATGGCTAGGGGGCGCAATCTGGACGATTCTGCCAGGGGCGCAAGATCACCTACCTACGGCCCTGCCAATCATATGTGCATAAATCAGTCATTGCCTGTATAAAACAACTCTAAGTGGAATGCACCTCTTTAATCTTCTACCCTCGGGCAGGAGATATAGAAGTATAATCAGTCGTACCAACAGGCTAAAAAACAGTTTCTATCTGTGGGCTGTTAGGCTGCTGAACGGAAAATAATATAGTGCAACTGACTTTTGGGGTTGGTGTGTCGTGAGACAAGCACACAGAATGGAATGAGATTGAGTGTTGGGGGGGGGGGGAGGCTCAGTTAATTTCATTGTACACAGGTTGTACATTGACAATAAAGGTATATTATTATTATTATTATTATTATTATTATTATATGCTGAAATTTTAAAAAGAAGAAATGCAAACACACACAAATATGTTTTATCTATAAATATATTTGTGCTGAAACACTCAGACGGGATAGCTCAGTAGAACTTGAGATTCTGAATCTCAGGGTTGTGGGTTCAAACCCCATGTTGGGCAAAAAGATTCCTGCACTGCATGGGGGTTGGACTAGATGACCCTCGTAATCCCTTCCAACTCTATGATTCCATGGATACAACTTATAATAATAATAATAATTTTTTATTTATACCCCGCCCATCTGGCTGGGCTTCCCCAGCTGCTCTGGGCGGCTTCCAAAAAATATATATTAAAATACTGTAATACATCAAACATTAAAAGCTCCCCTAAACAGGGCTGCCTTCAGATGTCTTCTAAAAGTCTGGTAGTTATTTTTCTCTTTGACATCTGGTGGGAGGGCGTTCCACAGGGAGGGCACCACTACAGTGAAGGTCCTCTGCCTGGTTCCCTGTAACTTGGCTTCTCGCAGTGAGGGAACCGCCAGAAGGCCCTCGGCGCTGGACCTCAGTGTCCGGGTAGAACAAGGGGGGGGGGGAGACGCTCCTTCAGGTATACTGGACCGAGGCCATTTAGGGCTTTAAAGGTCAGCACCAACACTTTCAATTGTGCTCGGAAACATACTGGGAGCCAATGTAGGTCTTTCAAGACCAGTGTTATGTGGTCTCGGCCACCCCTCCCTGTCACCAGTCTAGCTGCCTCATTCTGGATTAGTTGTAGTTTCTGGGTCACCTTCAAAGGTAGCTCCACATAGAGCACATTGCAGTAGTCCAAGCGGGAGATAACCAGAGCATGCACCACTCTTGCAAAGAAAAGCAAGGTTAGGCAAAGAGTGAGTGACTGGCCTAAGATCAAGCCATGAGTTGGTGGCTGAACGTGGATTTGAACTCTTCATCTTAGATTGGTGGCCTTGAAAAATTTCTGATTTGTAAAGTTGTAGGCAACTTCATTGTTATTTTTAATTACTCAACCATTAAATAATTGCTAGTTAATATTAGTTATGTTACCTGTTATGGTTTTCAGCTGTTTCTTGCCTTATTTACCATTGGCTTGCTTTTATATATTGACATTCCACCCTTCAGTGTAAGGATGCTCCACGTAAAATCAATAAAACAATGAAAGCATATAGCTGTAATAAAACAACGGAGTAAAACAGCAAAGAATGGCAGTGTTAAGACAAACCCGTCATGTCTTTAAAGCCCCAGGAGCAAAGTTTTTAAAGACTATATTTATGGGAAGACATCCACCTGCTTTCCAGGAAATGGCAAAATGATACACTGCCAAGGCGGGAGTCGGGAACAGGTCAGGAATAACTCTCAAGGTGTCAGCGAAGTTAACTCTTTATTCAAGGAAACAAAACAGCTCAAGCAGGCCTAGTGTGGTGTAGTGGTTAAGAGCAGTAGACTCGTAATCTGGTGAACTGGGTTCAATTCCCCGCTCCTCCACATGCAGCTGCTGGGTGACCTTGGGCTAGTCACACTTCTTTGAAGTCTCTCAGCCCCACTCACCTCACAGAGTGTTTGTTGTGGGGGAGGAAGGGAAAGGAGAATGTTAGCCGCTTTGAGACTCCTTCGGGTAGTGATAAAGTGGAATATCAAATCCAAACTCCTCCTCCTCCTCCTCCTCCTCCTCCTCCTCCTCCTCCTCTTCTTCTTCTTCTTCTTCTTCTTCTTCTAGTGAGTGTGGGAACTCTTCCCAGTAGGTCTTGCCCCAATGAGGCAGTTGCAAGGACTGAAGGTCCCATCCTTCCCACCTCTCCCTAAGTCTCTTCCTCCCTCCTCCTCTTCCCCAGCAATCTGAGACTTCTTCACCTTGTCTGTTTTTGCTGTGCCCTCTTCATACCTCTTCTGGTTCTGAGAGACCAGGAGGAAAGACAGCTGGTGGCAGCAGGAGATGGAGACTCCCTGACTTCTTCAGCAGCCTTGCTTATCTCTGCTTCTTTGTTCCCCTCCTCTCCTGCCTCTGATTCTGGACTGCCCTCTGCCACAGACTCTCCCTTCTCACTAAGCAAACCCTGTTAGCTCTTCAGCTCCTGACACTTCCATTTCCCAGTCTGCTCCTTCTTCTCCCTAAGACCACTCATTGTCATCCCACCACCAATCCTCGGGCTCTGAGCCGTCTTCCTTTGGGGGTTCTCCAACTGGTGCCCTTCACCATTTCTCTATCCAACCAGCCCATGACATCTGCTAATGATGCGGGGGGGGGGGGATTTTGATTCTGTACTCATTTGAGGGTGAGCCTACCTAACGTTTTCTGAAAGGGTATGCAAACTAAAACACAGCAATTCTTCAAACTTCACATTTCTACAAATTTTGCAATACAGTTATATGACTAAATGTTGTGCCTAAAAATGCAGGTACTAGAGTAAAGTGTGCATAAAATTTGGTGAAAAGAGCATATGAAAAAGCACTATATCAGGTGAACTTGCCTCACAAAAACATGTGTGTTAGGCAAAATTGCATACAAACAAAGAAGAAACTTGCCCTGAAATACTGGTGGATTTTCCCAATGACATTTTTAAAATTGCAAACCTGTGCAGAAATGTGGAGAGCTTAATTGTAAGTGTGGAAAAATGAGAACTGAAGGAAAACAAAAATTGACATATTCAACCATCCCTAATTGGAACATTCTCATGAAATAAATGAAAGACAGCTAAGGGTATTTGCTAATTTCCAGATTTAGCTATTTTTCCATTTTAAACCTTCATTAATACACTTTTTTCATTTCTGATTGAATTAAATCACTTATACTTAATAAGCCATACTGAGTTCAGTGGAATTTACTCCCAGGTTAGTGAATATAAGGTTCTAGCAAGAAGAGAGGGGACAGCTCTTGAAGCAAGATAGACCTGGGCATTTGAGATAAACATGAAAGTGTCTGCAGAACGGGATAATCCTCAAATATGAAACAGGTCTCTGAGCACAACAGCAGCAGACATAATTGTAAATGGTTTTTTTCCTAGCAAACAAGCGTGTATTCAGGTGGGATTTATTTATTTTTAAATGCACCTCTAATCTCACCTACTGTAGATGCTTCAAGAACTAGGGCTCCCATGGTGGATGCTTAGAGCACTTGATTAAACAAAAAAAAACAAAAAAAAAAAAAAACACCACACCTGTTGTTAAGTAAGGGGTAAAATCAGCTTTCTGAAAGAGCTACCAGCAGGCTGCCAGGAGAGGAATAAGCTCCTTTAGGTAATTTTAGACTCCAGATTTATTGGTCTTCTCACCCAACTGCACACAATCTTTATTTTACTACTTCAAATGTGGTACCCAAGTCTGGCTTCATTCAGTGGTTCTCCTGCTCATTCTGCTGAATGGGTCTCTGGTCTTCTGTCCCAAAGTCCTGCCCTGATAGCACCACTGAAACTCCTCCCCGGTTCTCATCTATCACCTGCTGCTGAAACCCACTTTTCTAATACATCTGGATTCTGTTCCCCAGAAACAGCACACAAGCAATTTTGTGCACTTCTGGTTCCACATTTTGGCAATCCCTTTGTTGATGTGCCTATGGCTCTTCTCTTCCTCTGCTCCGTGGTCGGTCGTAGTGGGAAGGGAGAAATCAGCCTTGAGCAGGGGGTAGTTTTCAAAGCTGAGGTTCAGCAGCCAAGACACAGAGTATAGAGGCATCAAGGGAGCAGGTGGATAGCTCGGTTGGTGAAAGCATGGTGCTGATGATGCCCAGGTCACAAGTCTGATCCTTGTATGAGATGGATGCATATTCCTGCATTGCAGGGGGTTGGACTAGATCGGTGTTTCCCAAACTTGGGTCTTCAGCTGCTTTTGGACTACAATTCCCATCATCCCTAGCTAGCAGGACCAGTGGTCAGGGATGATGGGAACTGTAGTCCAAAAGCAGCTGGAGACCCAGGTTTGGGAGACACTGGACTAGATGATCCTCGGGGTCGCTTCCAACTCTATAATTCTTTGATTCAACGGTAAGCGCCAAGGGCCTTCTGGCAGTTACCTCACTGCGAGAAGCCAAGTTACAGGGAACCAGGCAGAGGGCCTTCTCGGTAGTGGTACCCACCCTGTGGAACACCCTCCCACCAGATGTCAAAGAGAATAACAACTATCAGACTTTTAGATGACATCTGAAGGCAGCTCTGCTTAGGGGAGCTTTTAATGTTTGATGCACTACTGTATTTTAATATTGTGTTGGAAGCAGCCTAGAGTGGCTGGGGAAACCCAGCCAGATGTGCGGGGTATAAATAATAAATTATTATTATTATTATTATTATTATTATTATTATTATTATTAGTTGCATGCAGGCAAGCAGAGGAATATCAGAGGGAAGTAGGATGCACTGAGAGGTATAGAAAGCACTGAAGTAGCCACACAACTCCATGGGCATTCCTTTTTTTAAAATGAGTTTGAGAAGACGTTGCTCTCCCTTCTTGAGATTAAATCTGAATTGGGTGTTTGTGTGCAAGAGAGAGGAGTTGAGCAAGGTAGAGAGCTTAAAAGCTCTTTTTGAGCTGGGAAAACCCAGTTGTGGGTTGTTCCTGTGAGATCATAGAAGCCCCAGGATGTTTGTGCAGGGACAGTTCCAAGGGTTTGGGTATATACGTTTTTGCGTATACGCAGAACCCTTGGAATCGAACTCTAAGATGAGATCATGCTGTATATGCAAATGTGTATGTTGAATATTTTTTTATTGACATAAGGAAATCAGATACACATGCACACAATTCCTCCAAGGAGCTTGGTGATAAGATTACTCAAGGGTTTTGCATTTTAAAGCAAATGAACCCGATTTGCAATTCCTAGGCTAATAAATCAGAACACAGGTATGTTTCAGTTTTTTAGACTATTCTGAATTTTGCAACACAGTTTTCTGCTAAAGTGTACCTAAATCCAAACTAAAATATGCATTTTGTGAAAAACAATGAGAGAGAGAGAGAGAGAGAGAGAGAGAGAGAGAGAGAGAGAGAGAGAATGAATGGACTCCTGCAGACTCTTCTGGTGTCCTTATGTTCTTGACTCTTGTTGGGTTCTGTCTTTCAGACGAACCATGCCTGGGCGACAAATCTATCTTCTGCCAAATGGAAGTGCTCTCCCGGTACTGCTCCATCCCGGGCTACAAGAAGCTCTGCTGTGAATCTTGTAGCAAGCGTAGCAGCACGCTCCCACCACCTTACCTTAGCGAAGCTGCCGAGACCGAAGAGGGAGTGATGACCGGCCCTGGCAACCTCCCCAAGACTTTGGCTTCTCCGACGTCTTCAGTCCCTCCTCGCTCTGAGAGGCGGGGTTCTTTGGGCAGGATGTCCTTGGTAGAAGAAGACAGACATGCCCTGATCCCCAATGCCTACGGAAGGGCTAGGGTTGCCAGCCCACCTCAGCGGAGAGTCCAAAGCCAAGTGAGGAACAAGACTTCCGGGCCGGTTGCGACGCCGTTACAACTGCCAACCATGAGTGGGCACCTTGCGACCCACACATCCTCAGCCTTGTTAGATATCGGTCCAGCTGTAACACAGAACAGCAGTTCAGCTGGTGTCCTTTCTCCATATAGACCCTCAAAGAAAAATGAGAAGCAAGCGGACAGGCGGCAACCTCCGAAGCCTTCCACTGTGGAAAGATGAAACTTAGAAATAAAAAAGGGGGGTGGGAGATACCTAAAGTGGAGATTGTGTCTCCTTGCTTTGTTTGGAGTACGGTGATGCATGCAAACCCTTCCAACACAAAACTTTCAACAAGTCAACCGCAGAAAAGGAGGTGGGAGGAAAAAGTGCTGGCTCACTTTCCAGTGACATCCATCTTTCACTCAGTCCCTCCTCTTCTTCTTCCTCCTCCTCCCAACATCTGGCCACCCCAAAAACTTTGAAGGGAAGCACCAAAAATCACACCAATGTAAAAAGAAGAAGAAGAAGACGCAAGTAGCTGAGTGGGTTGGCCATTCTCTGCCACCCAGACCCCCTAACATTGCACGTCGGCTGCTTTTGAGGGTGGAAAGTATGATTGATTAAAAATAAAGGAAGGAAAGAAATTAAATGTTGCTTTTGAGGGGCGGGAGGGGGCAACCAAGCAAAGGCACCAAAGTTTACATGTCTACAGCGTATTTTTTACTGTGGAACATTTGACCTCTATATGAATTGTATTGCTAATTTATCTCTATAAGCAAATGCTAGAGTATGGTTCACCTTTGTCATGTACATAGGCTTGGTTGGCACATCATGCTGAGCCAAAGCATGGCTGAGCATGGCCACATGAAGATGCAGGCTCCCAGAGGGCGATTCAGCTGTATTGTTCCTCCCCAGCTACTTAGCCATGAGTTAGCTTAGTATAGGGTCCTGTGAGGCTCCAAAGGTTACTGGAATACAACTCCCATCATCCCTGCCTCTGGGCCATGCTGGCTGGGGATGATGGGAGTTGAAGTCCAAGAACATCTGGAGGGCCACAGGTTCCCCATCCCTGGCTTAGTGTGTCATCTGAAGCCAGGCTCATGGCTTAGCTCTCCCATACAAACCATGAGGCATAAAAAACACACGCAGGCCATAGTTTGGTTTTAGCTTGTGGTTAACCTGGAGGGAGCAGACCCACAAGCCTGTTAGTAAAGCCAGTTAAATAATGCAGGCAGAGTACACAAAGAGGAAGAATCCTCAGAAAACGTTAGCGAGGACACTGGAATCAACCTCAGTGTATAACTTGAGGGGGAACAAACAGAAAAGTTTATACATAGTCAGGAGACATTCAGTCAAACATACAGAGGGAAAACTCCTTCAGAGTTACACAGCCAATCAGGGCACATGCTGCCTTTGGAACCATCATGTCTTGCTGCCTGGTTGCTAAGCAGCACTTCTACCCCGCCTCTAGGATAGGTGGCTTTATCAGTGGCAACAGAATTAAACCTTCAATTACAACACCTGGGTTCAGGTCCCACAAAACAACAGCACAGCAAACAGGAAGGATCAAAGCAGGCACAGTCTCCTCTCCTGGAGCCTGCTCTTTCATGTGTTCATGCTAAGCTATGCTTTGTTTTAGCACAATGTGCAAACCAGGTCATAGTGCATATAATGGATAGAGAGGGAGGAAAAACAGTGTTATTTTTTCAGAGTTTTGTGTTAATTCAGCCATTTGTTTATGGACTTTGCATTTCAGGATCATGTTTAGGTGCCTGCCATTCAGTTCTGCCTTATTTACAAGCCATGAACATCTTTGTTATTTGCTGGGATCCGAAGACCTGGATACAAACAGTGCTGCACACCAATCCAGGTCGCTAAATGGCTTTGGACATCCGCAAAGGCTTTCTAGATCTCCATTTCCCAGCATGATTTCCTTGTGCTGCCTCAGACTTACTCTAGAGTATCTCCCAACATTCTGATGTGGGCACAGTATCAACTGAGGGAAAGTGTGCCAGGAGGAGAGGTTAAGCCTGAAGACCTGAAAGGCCGGCCTTCACTCCCAGCTAGGCTGGTGAAATATACTCGGAGTTGAGTGTGAATTTCATGCTCTTTATTCAGCTCGTAGTAGCAATGAATGAAATTTTCCCCAAAACGTCTAGCTATATATACATTATTTACACAATGGGCCCCGCGTGAGTGGCTAATTCCGGGCTGCTCCTGTAGGCCAATCAGGTTGCAGATTCACTTCCTCCAGAAGCCTGATTGGCTGCTTCTGCAGGCCAATCAGGGTGCTTATTCACTTCATCCAGGAGCCTGATTGGCTGCTCCTGCAGGCCAATCAGGTCGCTGATTCACTTCCACCTGGAGCTGGATTGGGTGGCTCCTGCGGACCAATCAGACTGCTGCATTCTGGATCCTATTGTTCTAGGATTCAGCTCAGTACATAACAGCTGGTCTGGAGGCAAAGCTGCCAAGAGGCTGGCAGTGGCCTGAAAGGTCTGCCTTCAGCCTTTTGGACCCCCAGCAAGCAGGATTACAGAGAAAGATAATCTCCCACCTTTATATCCTTCCAAGGGCTTTGGGGTGATCATCTCAGTCATGCAATCCATGGCTTGGAGAGATGAAAGGCAGCAAAAAGCGCATGTTCTAAGTTGATTTATTCACACCACTTTAGGTATGTGGGGTAGCTGAACTGTCCTGGCAAGGAAAGGGAAAGCAATTCTCCGTGCCTCTGGTGGGTAGGAAACAAACATGCAACCTAACACCCCAGCCTATACTTAAGGGGGTTTACTGAGGCATGGACTCACAGTGCCTTCTTCTTTTGCCTGTACCCCAATGCAGCATCACTTGCACATGGGCTGTGCACACCAATCCCAACATTAGATGGTGCAACTGAGATTGCAAATGACCACAATTTACAGTGCGGTTGGTCACAAGAGGCATTGGCACTGCCTTGTCTAGACAAGGTCCAGGATGGTTTGGCCCATCACAGGGACATCACCAAAGCTGCAAATTTAAATGGAACCTGAGAAGAAATTGGTGGAAAAGGTGAAGATAATCATGGGCACATCCTCGATGAAATGAATGCTAGAATTTGGGGGTCCATTGCTATAAGAGAATGAGGGTGTAAGGATTTACTGACGGAGCACATGGCTCCTGCCTGGAGACATGATAATAGCCACCTACCTGAAGCAGAGCACAGGGACATAGGAATCTGCCTTATGTCAAGTCAAACCATTAGTTCATCTAGCTCAATATTATATGCCCTGATTGGCAGGATCTCTCTTGGGTTTCAGGCAGGTTTCTCTCCCAACCCAACTTGGAGATATCAGGAAATGAAGCTGGGGCTTTCTATGGGTGAAGCAGATGCTCTCCCTGAAATATACTCAGAGTCCTGCAGTGATTTCATGCTCTTTATTGCAGCTTGTAAAACAGTGATTGAATTTCCCCCAAAACATCAGGCCTTTATATACCGTACATTATTTACACAATGAGTCCCATCTGATTGGCTGATTCTGCTTCCCTCCTGGAGCCTGATTGGTCTTCTCCAGCAGGCCAATCAGCTGTTGCATTCTACGATCCTACCTGCCTATTGTTCTAGGATCCAAGCTTAGTAGTCTGGTCGGTCCTTCCAAAAGAAATTGTCTGGGGACCCTGTGTATGCTACCTTGAATTCCAGGGGGGAAATGAAGGGATACAAAATTAATCACTAAGTAAGAAAAACGATCTGTGTGCACGCAGCCCCAAGTTCGGTTCTTGGCATCTCCAGGACCAGAGTTGAGAAATGCCCTTACAAGAGAGCATGGGGCACTGCTGTTGGTCAAAGTATAGAGTACTTGAGCAGATGGTCCCATGCTTGCCTGACTGCCTTTCTTTTCAATAGGGCTTGTGCATGAGAAGGTCTTGCTTATAGGACTCCCCTGGTGTGCAGTAAAAGTATGGTAATGTCCCTGAAAAGAAGTTACAGATAGGTAGCCGTGTTGGTCTGCCATAGTCAAAACAAAATAAAAAGATTCCTTCCAGTAGCACCTTAAAGACCAACTAAGTTAGTTCTAGGTATGAGCTTTCGTGTGCATGCACACTTCGTGTGCATGCACACGAAAGCTCATACCTAGAACTAACTTAGTTGGTCTTTAAGGTGCTACTGGAAGGAATCTTTTTATTTTGTCCTGAAAAGAAGGTGACTTAAGTTTACTTTTTTAAAAAATAAAAATCTGCTAAATTGCCTGTTCGTCAAAGCCAAAGAGCGACTCCAAACTAGGACAGGAACATGGTGTAGGAGTGGCAAGCGCTGGAAAAGCACTTAACTTTTTCATCGACTTCAAGCTGAGAGAGTGCATTGACCAGCTGCACCACCTTATATGCATCCAACTGGGACAAATTGCCAGCCATTTGGGTCACTATCAAACTTGTCAGGCAACTTCTCTCTCTCTTTGTGTGTGTGCGTGTGTGTGCAGGGTTTCGCTGTAAGGTACTTGTATATAGGAATGAAAAGTAAAGCTATTTATTAAAAGTTGGTTGTGGTGGTTTTCTGTGCCAGTGTTTCATGTCCTGAAAATTTGCGCTTAAGATGGCAGCACCGTTTCCTCTGGTGTAAAGTGTTTCAAATTGAATTTCACACATGGCTTCAAAGGGCAGTTGCAGTCTAAGCGTGTTTATATGCACATAAGGGCCCCACTGCAGAGGACATACCTTAAAAAATGTAGACATGTGTCAGCTGAGCTCTTTACTATTTAAATTACCGAGCAAGGACAGAGAGGGCCCATCCCACCAACAGTTTGCATTTTGCTTTTGAAATGTCACACCTGAATCTATTTGAAGGTTTATAGCATGTCCTTCCAATGCATTTCTATTAGCTCTGTGTTCAAATATGCCCTTTCAATTTCTTGAAATGTTTCTTCCCCCGTAAAAGAGGCTTCCAGTTATTTTTGTTTGCCTCTTTCTCAGGGTGCTTTAGAATTGTTTTAGACTTTCTTTATCGTTTTAGCAGCTGTAGGGATGCAAGAGCACACCCCCATCCATGGCTGGCTGTCAGATGCCTGATATCAGTGTGGTTGCTGATTTTGTTTTCAAAGGCAGTCTTTCCTTTTACCTTGGTGGGGGGGGGGACTTTTTACATTGACTTATTTAGAAGTAAAGCCATGCCAGTTAAAACACACCCAACTCAAACCAATTAAGGGCTGTCAGACTCACAGGGGGTAACTTACCCATCTTCCTATATGTACAGGAAAGTTTCATGGAACATGGGTACCATATCTGCTCCTGAGGGTTGGGGAAAACCCCAGAACAGATCTAGGGCCACATGGAGAGCACACAGGGAGAGGAGAGGGGTTGGAAGTCCCATCGAACAGGCAGAAGTCCTTGTACTATATATCCCTTCTCCTCCTCCTGGACTGTAAAGTCCAGTAACACAAAACAACAGTAGACTAATTTCCCCCACCCTGATCCACTCAGTTGCTGCTTGTGGTGTCAGAAAAACTAATGGGCCAACTTCAGTAGATACAACCCACAGAACAGAGATGAATTAAACATGGAAGTTGTGGAAACTCCTCTACAATATTTGTAGATTTCACTCACGGAACAATTTTGATTGATGCCTCAAAAACCGTGTTATCCACCAGGATGTTCCCAAATGCCACATTTTAATGTAGGAATCCTTACTAGCAATGTTGCTGGTCTAGTGCAACTGGCATTCCAGACACACATGAATTTCAAAGAGGAAGAAAGTGATCATGCATTTCGTACATCAAAATGAGCAGAGATGCTTCTTGCACAGAAATCCCACCCAACATGCATGTTGGCGTGATTCTACAGCCAACCTCCTCAAGTTCTTTCCTTTTAAATGGCAGCATCCACCATTCCGTAGCTGTGCCACCACCTCCCTCCTACAACTGCACAGAAGCACTCCCACACAAATCCGCTGCTGGAAGCTTCCTTGCACCCAAGTGTATTGCCATGCAGCTAGATGGACAAATCGGTTTCTCTCCATTTTGTCATTTTTCCACCCACTCCATTTCCACATCAGTCTGTCATTTTGAACACTGGAACTAGGCGAACCATTGAGTCTCACTGTCAGGCAGCTTCTGATGTTCCTATTGGATTCTTCCCAGAGTCCTCTGAGCCTGAAATCACGTCTAATGGAATGGCATACCGAGCCAAAACAAGCAGACAAAGAATGCAGACAACATTAGACTAGGAGCCTGAGTGGCAGTCCTATTATATGCTATTGCAAAAATGACAGGACAGGCAGCTTGGCTTGTGATTTTGAAGTGGTGCTGGCTGCATGGTCTGTAATCAGTTATTTTGATTGATTAAGGTGCCTGTGAACTGGAGAAGTTGCAAGGGAAAAACAACTCACAAATGCCATCTGCCTTATTGATTGAGAGCAGTGAAAAGATCGTTATAAATGTAACTGGACAGTATTTGGCACGCCAGTTGTCCAGCTTAGCATCTGAACTGCAAGCTTGGCTAAGACCATCTTTGGTATAATCTCCTTGAATTGATATTCTCCTGCAAATCTCCTCCTTATACTTTAATCAGGGGTCAGCAAACTTTTTCAGCAGGGGGCTGGTCCACTATCCCTCAGACCCGGGGGCAGACTATATTTTGAAGAAGACAAAATTGAATGAATTCCTATGCCCCACCAATAACCCAGAGATGCATTTTAAATAAAAGCACACATTCTACTCATGTAAAAACACCAGGCAGGCCTCACAAATAACCCAGAGATGCATTTTAAATAAAAGGACACACTCTACTCATGTAAAAACATGCTGATTCCTGGACCATCCGCGGGCCGGATTGAGAAGGTGATTGGGCTGGATCCGACCCCTGGGCCTTAGTTTGCCTACCCATGCTTTAAATGCAAGTTGCTCCAATCCAATTCTAATTGTGCGTTTCAAAAGGGAGGGGGCACTTGTGATAGATGCGGTAGAATGTGGATGGAGATGCTTAATTGAAATATGGTGCAGGTGCAGATATTGTCCATGTTAGCGGCAGACTGACTCCCGAAAAGGCTTGGTACCTTTGAATGGGCTGTAAAGAAGTACCCTGTTGAGGATAATACTGCTAAATAACTCATAACACATTTAAAGACTGCAACTCGACTTACCATGATGAAGAATTGGAGGACTCTGAATACAGACATAATTCGATATGTGGTTGGTGCAAATATGGGACATTGCTCTGATGGACAAATGAACTGACAGGGTGCAGGGACACGGAACCAATACAAAGACAAGTGCCTTTCAAATGAGATGCTTTGATTTTCTTTGGAATGCTGCCGTGAAAGAACATGGGTCAGAACTCCTACAATTTGTGGCAGACTGTGGATAGATACATTCATTTAACATTTAACTGAAGATGGAACATATCATTTCTGTAGTTTTCCTCTGCAACTATTCTGCGTGGGGGGGGGACGGGGGACAGTTTTGTTTATCCTGTTTTAAAGCACAACCACATCTTGCATAGGGGTTACATTCCAGGGCTGATGCATATGCAAAAGCATGTATACTCAAAGCGCTCCCTTGTGCAAACACACCTAGCCTTGCAGAGCTGAGCCCTTGAGCCCCAAGCAAGGCAGATAGCTTAAAAGCTCTTTTGTGCTGAGTTTTCCCAGTGCGAAAAGAGTTTTTAAGCTCTCTGCCTTTTTTGCACTTCACTTGTGGGATTTCAACCAGCCTGTTCAAACTGTGTGAGTTAAATGAGCGCTAAGATGCAAATATACCAGACCTGGAAAGATAAACACATTATTATTATTTTAAAAATGAGAGAGAGATATACTCTGAACAAAATGGTAGCAGTAAGACTGCTGCAAATGATTCATACCCCACCAGAAATGTTGGAGGGTGAGAAACCTCTGACCCACAGGCCAAACTTGGCTCCCCAGGCCTCCCATTCAGCCAACAAGGCAGTTTGGGGAAAGCTGCACACACCATATATATCAGGTGCGGGGGTGGAATTTCTCAAGTACAGAGGCTCTCACCAAATTTCCAGTTGTTCAGACTTCATTCAGTAATGCATTACCAGGCAGAGTTCAAAGAGTCTGTAAGAACATTTTCATCAGGGCACACACTATACAGTGGTACCTCAGGTTAAGAACTTAATTCATTCTGGAGGTCCGTTCTTAACCTGAAACTGTTCTTAACCTGAGGTACCAGTTTAGCTAATGGGGCCTCCTACTGCCACCACACCGCCACTACATGATTTCTGTTCTCATTCTGAAGCAAAGTTCTTAAACTGAGGTACTATTCCTGGGTTAGCGGAATCTGTAACCTGAAGCGTCTGTCACCTGAAGCATCTGTAACCCAAGGTACCACTGTACAGTCATACCTCGGGTTGAAGTAGCTTTGGGATAAGTATTTTCGGGTTGCGCAATGTGGTGACCCAGAAGTAATGGAGTGCGTTACTTCCGGGTTTTGCTGCTTGCGCATGTGCAGACGGTCAAAATGATGTCATGCGCATGTGAAGAAGCGGCGAATAGCGACCCACGCACGTGCAGACACGCGGACATGGGTTGCATTCGCTTCTGGATGCGAATGGGGCTCAGGAACGGATCCCATTCGCATCCAGAGGTACCACTGTATAGGCAAATATATATTGTCTTAATTGTTTATCCTCTACTCAACCACCTTCTGCCACTCCAGTACTTCACTACCTTTCATCCAATTGCAGTGCATAATATAGGGCCCATACATTTCCCCTTTCACTAGTTCTTGTATTCCTGTTTACGTGACATTGGCCTCACTAATAAGGGTCCTAACAGTAATTCACACTCACTGGTGCGGGGCAGGTAAGAACAGGGCTTCAAAGGAACAACTGTAAGCTTAAATTGGGCTCCCACTTGTTCTGTTCCTGGAGCCAAGGCTAATGTGCAGTGAGAGCATACTTTGTTCAAAGAGGAGGAATCTGTTTCCATGCAATGAAAACGACTTATCCCTCCCAGCTCTGTCCTTTGAAGTAGCCTGCTCTGCTCCTTAAACCTTGGATTTCTGAAGGTCTAAAGGAACAGCACAGGGCCACTGGCAAAAGGTTTTCAAACAGTCCTGGGACACAAAATTGAAACGTTTCATGATCAACCAGAATAAACAACAGATACAGAAATGCTTAAGGGACACGATAATAAAGCACACCTATAAGCTATCTGGGCTTGTGGAATCATCCCAACCTACAAACAATAAAAGAATGTTATTTTAAATGATTATTAAGAGCTCAGTTCTGTAAAAGTGGAGGAAACTCCTGCTATCATAGATGAGGGGAAAACAGTGGCCCCCAAGCATATTATTCCTGATGTCAACATTTCTGTCTGTTAAATTTCCTCAGTTGTAGAAAACGATAAGAAGAAAAATAGTCAGAGCAGAACAGCTAACAAAAATCTATATCAGAAAATATGCTTCATGGAGTGGGAGTTACTAACATAAAGAGATCTTATAAGGCCTCAAAAATAGCAGCAACATTAGAATCGTTTGGAAAGAACCATAATCAAGTGCTATCAGCAGAAAAAGTATTGTACAAGTCTTTAAAAGCAGCCACAGGCCAAAAAGAACACAACAATTTTAATGTAGTCGGTGTGACTTTACTGATCACACAAATAATGAGGCATATGGTAGAACAGTACCCACAGTTTACAACATTGTCTGGCATGCATGAAATGTATTTTAATTGTTTCCCCATCACCCTGTTCCTCTCCCCTTCTTATAAATGTCTATAAATTCTAACTGCTATTGTTACAAAATACATTTTGCTGATTGTCACCAATCTAAGCAATACACATTAGACCAGTGTTTCCCAACCTTGGGTCTCCAGCTGTTTTTGGACTACAACTCCCATCATCCCTTGCTAGCAAGACCAATGGTCAGGGATGATGGGAATTGTAGTCCAACAGTAGCTGGAGACCCAAGGTTGGGAAACACTGCATTAGACTATGTGCATCATTTCATATCTGTAATAATTGTGGTATATACAATTTGACACAATTTTGTTAATAGGTTCAGAAACCTTTATCTGAGTGTTTATTGTTGTTTTATTTTTATGCTTTTATTTTATGTAATGGTTGCATGTCATATACTCAACTGAGAAACAGAATTGTACAAGTCTCAATTATGGGAATGACTTTGGTTCAAACCAAAGAAACTTGTAAATTATCTACTTTCCTCCACTAAATCAATACTAAAGATTCGGAGTAATTGTTCTCCAAAGCTAACTTCAACTTTATCCCCTTTAGCTTAAACCTTAAAATAAAAAATAAAAAATAAATGGCAGTATAACAATGCAAAGACGACAGACTATCAACAAGGATATCTAGAAAGGACTCAGTTGGGGAAGATAGTATGAGCAAAGTCACAATATATCCTATGAAGGTGCCAAAGAAGTAACAAATCAAGCACATCATTTAATTTTTTTTTCAATTGAACAATGGAAATTAAACATCTTTTTTTTTAAGTTGAACAATTGCTGTTTAACATGGAACTCCACATCTTACTAAGTTTTTTGAGAAGTTTTTATGAAAAATCAGATAAAGGAAAAGTGATTGGACACACACACATATATATATATACACGCACACACAAATCTCTCCTATTCAAGACAAAATGGGAATGAGACCTTCTGAACTTAAATCAATCATAGAAGAAGACTGGGACTAGATGTTCAAAAATGTTTTAGTGGTATTACTAAAGGCAGATCTAAAAGAAAACTATTTCAAAGTTATATTTCAATAGTATCTAATGCCACATAACTTATAGTCAAAGCTCTGTACTGCTTGAGGTATAAAAGGAGCTGGAGCTGCAGGGAATTTTGGTCAAAAATGTTGGGTATAATACAGGAAATTATGGGTTCTGATCTGTCCAGGAATCGTAAAACAGTTATTGGAATGCTCTGATCTGATTGTTTTCTCCCGCTCCAGAAGCTAGGAGATTCTGACCAAACATCAGTAAGAACTTTCCGACAGGAAGAGCTGTTTGACAGTGGAACATAGAATCCATTTATGTCACCCCATTGTTAGTTTCTATACAATAGGTATATAGTTCAAAAGAATATTCTCTGCTGAAAGATTTAACTTTTTCTGCACAGTCATAGTTATGCAGACCAGCACTTTCTTCCAGAATTTAGTTAAGCACAGAACACTGTACAAGCATATGTTTCAGAGAGGCCTCTCCAATGCTACCCAGACAGTGGGAAAGTATTTTAGCCTTGATACCGGAGGTATCAATGGATCTTAAATTAAGACAAATACAACAGGAAATAATATTTAGAATCTATTGGTCTCCTTTATGGTCATACAAAAAGGTACTAGCTAAAACCTCTCAACCATCTTGAAAGTACTGTAATGTAAATTGAGGGTTGATTCTCGCCCTAGAGAATCTCATTTATTTCTGCTGTCTCCATTTGGCCCACTTTAGGCTCCAAATTTGCTTCTCACTAAATGGTGGAGAATGATTTGTGGAGGGGGCAGGAGAGATAGAAAAGAGATATTTGACAAAGCACTTATCTAAATATATAGTTTTCGGAGCCAAGAACATGGAGATGGAAGACAACTGGGCTCACCTGCAGTCTGAAATACAAGCCAGTTTCTAATTAGGCATAGCTGCTGGTGTTGGACCAGAAATAATTCTAAAGGAAATAATTGCCTTGTTTTCTCTTGGCCTGTACACCCACAATTCAGCTGAAGAAAGACAAATTGAACACATTTCTGCCCTGGCACAGCACAGAAGACCTTGGGATTGCGATTGATCACACACTGAGCATGAGGCAGCAGTGTGATGACTGTACAGACTATAACTCCCATCGTCTCTAGCTAGCAGGACCAGTGAAGAAGAGTTTGGATTTGATATCCCACTTTATCACTACCTGAAGGAGTCTCAAAGCGGCTAAGATTCTCCTTTCCCTTCCTCCGTCACAACAAACACTCTGTGAGGTGAGTGGGGCTGAGAGACTCCAGAGAAGTGTGACTAGCCCAAGGTCACCCAGCAGCTGCATGTGGAGGAGCGGAGTCGCGAACCCGGTTCCCCAGATTACAAGACTACTACTCTTAACCACTACACCACACTGGTCAGGGATGATGGGAACTGTACCACTCTTAACCACTACACCACAGTGGTCAGGGATGATGGGAACTGTAGTCCAAAAAACAGCTGGAGACCCAAGTTTGGGAAACCTTGGTCTACACTGAGTGGCAGTAGCTCTCCAGGGTATCAGACAGGGGTCAGTTTCAGTGCTACCTAGACATAGCAGGGATTGATCCTTCTGCATTCAAAGGAAATGCTTTGCAACTGAGGCATTGCCCTTCCCAAGGTGCTGTGTTATTAGGGCATGTTTTCAACTTTCCAGTTCCAAAAATGAGGGGTGCTAAAAAGGTGTAACATGACTTGGCAATTCAAAATATATTTTTGTTAAATGAATATAATTTGGTTTTGCTCGGTAAGTAAAAGGTCTGCAAAACTGCACAGAAATCGTTAAAAAATCATTAAATCGTTAAAAAACATACTTGCAATTATATTATATCTTAATATTAGTTGTTGTTGTTGTTGTTGTTTAGCATTATCTGACATTTTCAGAAGAGAAAATTAAAAGTCTTTGGTTTCCTGAAAGCAGTTTATTTGCTTCTTCATCAAATGCAGACTTACCCAGCTAAATGTTATCCAATCACAAAAAAATAATGGCAGATTAGAATTCCTCACACTCAAAAATATATATTTAAGACTGCTCACTGAAGAAATTTGCAAATATCAAGTTTCGCTCCTTAAAATGGCACACCCTAAAATGACATCCCCATTGGATATGATTTCCCAGCCCGGCCCAACAGTCAGAGCCAGGTGTCTGGACTGGCTGGTATGCTCACACACTGTAAGAAAGGGCTGTTCTGCCCTGTATTTGTCACATGCGGCATTGCTTTCATTCAACTGCACTTCATCTTCTAGCAAAAGCTACATTATTCATAGACTCGTTGCAAGGGACCCCAAGGATCATCTAGTCCAACCCCTGCTGTCCCCACTGGCAAAATGATATAACCTGTGAAATTGATTATGCACATTAAGTACACTGTTGTTATTCCACCCCATTCATGACAATGCAAAAGAAACACAATGCAAATGGGGAAGAAGAAAACCATAATCAATTTACCACAATCAATTATATATAATTTGTGGGCTAAAAGCAACAACAGCAAATACAGATCAAATTTTCTGGACTGATGTCCAGACAAACAACAACAACAACAACAACTATTTATTTATACCCCGCCCATCAGACTGGGTTTCCCCAGACACTCTGGGTGGCTCCCAACAGAATATTTAAAACACAATAAAACATCAAACATTAAAAACTTCCAATAATAATAATAATAATAATAATAATAATTATTATTATTATTTATAAGTGAATAAGTGAATGACAGCAACTTCTGCTGCTGTTCCTGTTTTATGTCTGAATTCTTTGACAGCCCTACTCTTGGATTGAACTTATCTGAAATCATTTTTTAAAATTCCCTGTACAGTGGTACCTCTGGTTACGCACGCTTCTAGTTACGCACGCTTTGGGTTACGAGCTCTGCTAACCTGGAAGTAGTTGCTCCTGGTTGTGAACTTTGCCCCAGGTTGCAAGCAGAATTCCTGCGCCAGAGGCACACACAGCTGAAAGCGCCATCAGCGAAAGAGCGCCTCAGGATAAGAACAGTTTCAGCTTAAGAACAGACCTCCGGAATGAATTAAGTCCATAACCAGAGGTACCACTGTATTCAAAACAGTTGTCCTATTAAAAAGTTAATATTATTTTTAAAAAATTCTTCTCCAGCATGGTTGTTTTAATTCTAAAACATTTTCTCATATAAGAGTGAAAGTGGGGAATACTCCAAGGAATGGCTAGAAGAAGGAAGGGCAAGGTCTAGATGTCTCTCTAAAACTGCGCCAAGTCTCCATCTAAATGTCTTTGGTAATAAGCAGAATTAAACTTAGAAAACGTATCTGCTGTAGGCAAAAATCAGGAGCACCTGGTATCCAGGCAAGGAGACTTTCTTCAATATTTGCTGAAAGCTGGAGATGGAATTGATTCCAGATGTCCTGAGGCAAGTTATATAGATCTGACTCAAACCAGGCATGCAGAGCTTCCCTACATCTTTCAGGGGACTAGGTTTTGTTGGGGGGGGGCTTTGTGTTGGGCTCATAAATTTTACAGGAGCCTTTTGTTGGCTGGTCCAGCTATTTGATATCTCACCCTATCCTTAAGCTAATCAAGAGATGAATCAAAGGTCCACTGCTACAAAGACCTTACTAAGACTAGGTAATGGTAAAAGGTAAAGGACCCCTGGATGGTTTGTTGTTGTTGTTTAGTCATTTAGTCGTGTCCGACTCTTCGTGACCCCAAGGACAAGAACATGCCAAGCACTACTGTCTTCCACTGCCTCCCGCAGTTTCGTCAAACTCATGCTGATAGCTTCGAGAACACTGTCCCACCATCTCGTCCTCTGTCGTCCCCTTCTCCTTGTGCCCTGCATCTTTCCCAGCATCAGGGTCTTTTCCAGGGAGTCTTCTCTTCTCATGATGTGGCCAAAGTATTGGAGCCTCAGCTGTCCAGTCAAAGGCGACTATGGGGTTGTGGCACTCACTTTCTGGCCAAGGGAGCCAGCGCTTGTCCACAGACAGCAGGACTAAACCACTTATGGCACAATGGAACACCATGAAAGAAGCCAGAGCGTATGGAAATGCCATTTACCTTCCTGCCGCAGTGGTACCTATTTGTCTACTTGCACTGGTGTGCTTTTGAACTGCTAGGTTGGCAGGAGCTGGGACAGAGCAATGGGAGCTCACCCCGTCGTGGGGATTAGAACCGCCGACCCTCTGATCAGCAAGCCCAAGAGGCTCAATGGTTGAGACCACAGCACCACCTGCATCCCTAAGACTAGCACACCTGTGGGTATCTGGTGGTCTCTCCTGGAGTCTTTTCCTCAAGCACCATCAACCTACACCCTCACAGCTCCATTTTCTAAGGCACTTAGTTCAAGAGAGCTCTTGTCCAGGGTTCTAGGAGGAGACATTCCGAGACCCACCAGGAGATGCTAGGGATCAAACCTGAGGTTTTCTGCATACAAAGCAGATGGAGTGCAAATGATCTGACCCAGGATAAGGCAGTTTCACTTAACGGATGTGCATTTTGTTGCCACAGAGATATCGGAATTCTGTGTCAGACCTCTGGTCCTCCCAACTCAGTATTGTCTACACTGACAGGCAGCAGTTCTCCAGGGCTTCAGACAAGGTTATCTCCTAGCCCTCCCTGGGCATGCAGAGCCCCCATGTACCCCCATTTTCTTGGGATGGTCCTGGATTTACAGAAGGCATCCCAGTTGCTGATTTGATCTCGGAATGGCCCACTTTTCCTTAGGACATCCATATTTTCATTGGAGAAATGTTGGAGGGTATGGAGATATGCGGCAACCGAGCCAATGAGATAAGTAAATATACAGCCTTTAGAAGACATCTGAAGGCAGCTCTATATAGGGATTTTTAAATTATTCTTTATGTTGTATTCTGTTTTTTTTATATGTTGCAAGCCACCTAGAGTGGCTGGGCCAACCCAGACAGATGGGTGGGGTATTATTAATTAATTAAATTAATAATTATTAATAAAATAATAAATATAATTATAATTAATAAATATAATTAAATAATAATATAATTAAATAATAGTAATAAATTGAATAGGACATCCCTATTTTCATTGGAGAAATGATGGAGTGTGTGGACATGTCAGAGACTGAACAATTATTTATTTCAGCTTTCTATATCGCCCAGGTTTTTTGTGGTGTATGTCAGGATGGCAAAAGAAGCATATCATGGATGAAATTTATTGCAGAAGAGAAAACTTCCTAATAGTGCCTGGCAAAATTGAATGATCGACAACCACCTGAATTTCAACAGGGAAGGACCACTGTATGAGGTCCACAATGCTAAACGCCCAGTGCCTGAAACATAACCCCTATGTAAGTGGGGAGTTGCCTGTCATCAGGCTACCCTAAAGGAATCCTTCAAACAAGCTGTTGGAATACATGAGGGTGGAGGCAGGTGGGTGGGAGCTGGCTGTGAGCAGACTGAGGTTGATGAAGCAGTGCACCATTTGCCCTCATGGACCAGTCTCCATTGCCCCACTTCCACCACGAGTCTTCTCCATGCCAAGCAGATGTTCTACCATGGATCCCAAGCACCTTCTGCAGCAACTGAGCGAAAGAACTGGAAACGAGCTCAGTGGTAGAGATCCTGTTTTGCATGCAGAAGGTCCTAGGTTCAGTTGGCAACATCTCCAGGCAGGGCTGGGAGACACCTCATGCCTGAAACCCTGGAGAGATGCTGCCGGTTGGTACATACAACACTGAGCTTGGTAGAGCAATGATCTGACTTGGTGTAAGGCCCCTTCCTATGATATAGTTTCCTTCCACATCAGGGAAAGGAACTGCACTTTGGAGGTGATTAGCCCTGCTGGCATGGAAATCAATCCACCTAGTTCCTATTTACAGACGTTCTTGCTAATGCAGTGTGGAACGTGATGGCCTATCAGCATTTCCCACAAGCAACCAATTGCTCCATATCGCAGTGGGAAATTGTTAACTGGAGAAACATCATTCTGTCCAACTTTATTTTCTCGCTCTCAAAGTCATGTGGAAACTACCATTCATAGGCACCCAGGAAGGACAGAAGTGACCAACTGGCAACAATAATTGGAGGGCCGAGTTTAAAAGAAAACTTTGAATGCCACAGCAAAGCTTCAAAGGGAGCTTTGAACTGCTCCTGGAACATTTTGCTTATGGGCCAAGTTGTTTTTAACTTGAAGGGATGAGCTTGTCAGTAAAAGGATGCATGGGGAATGTGTGCCATTTTCTTTTTGTATTTCTGCATTTAAATATTTAGCCTTCCGAAGGGAATATTCTCGTGGAGATTAAGTATTCTTGGGTAGAGGATAAAGCATTCTGTAAATACCAACTGGGTTTATTCTGCAAGTTCATTAGTTTTCTAAAACAACGCAACACTGATTGATTGGGGAGACTGCTTCAGGCAAACAAGAGAACTGAAGTGTGCTGGCTGCGACATGAAATTTCTCAGTATCTTATGCAACCACTATCAAAGTTTCCAATCTCAAGGTGGCTTAAGAACTTGAGACCTGCTGAACCAGACCCAAGGCCCATCTAGTCCAGCCCCTAGTTCTCTGACCAACCAAATGTCTATGGTTCATATGCATTTTAGGCCACCCATAAAATCTTCAAGAAGGCTACAAGGCAGTAAGTGTTATTTCGCCACATTTATATCCAACCTCTTTTCCATCCTAGAAACCAAGGCATCATATGTGGTTCTGAAGTAGCTGCCTATCCAATTCCCAGACCCAGACCTGCTTTACTTCAAAGTAGTAGTGGACTTGTGTACCTTCAGACCACACCCTGGCTTGAGTGCATTTGGGTTGTCCCACTCCATTTTGCCAAAGAGCTTCCAATAAAAGTTCATCCCTAACCAGAACACCACACGACTACAGATTCATGCCAATAATTTATTTTATTCTTGATCATTACACTACACAAACTTGACTACAAATTTTTCTCTTTTTCTAAAGTGATGAGAGGATTCAGCTGCTGCTCTTCAAACTGAGCTTGTCAAACAGGTACTCCCCTAGACCATTCTGGGGCAGTCCCAGGCGCCTCAGGTTCGTGAGGTGGTCTCCCAGCTGCTTGATGACCTTCACCTCTTCCTCCAGGAACTCAGACTCCAGGAAGTCACACAGCTGAAAGGTGAAAGACAAGCACTGGTCAACTGCACATATTATTCACTGCAAGCTATGGACAAAGATAGAGAATCTGCCACCCTCCAGATGTTGGATTTCAGATCAAACCAGCCTGCCTGAACAGTGATTAGAGTTTGTGATAGCTGCAATCCAACCATATCTGGATTTCCTACTCGTGGTTTAAAACTTTTTTTACATCTTGTTTAAGAACTGGGTCACAAGGGGAATAAGGCATGTAGCTTTAACCTTCTCTAGATAAGCTAAACCAAAACCAACAGCCACCAATTGTGTCAAATCATGGAAGAGCTACAACAAGGCTACACCCTTCCAGTTTTTGAATGCCACAGAGAAGTTAAAGATATACTAGGCATTGGTACTGGTTTTTTGGAAGGAAACAAACGTTGCATGTGGGATGGGCATTTTTACAGGTAGCTCAGAGCTAACTAACCCTCCTAATCCTATGAAGCACGAGGAAGGCTCTTGGAGAATGTAGCATTATTGAGAACTTACATGAGGGTCTCCCTTCTCTGTTGCCAGCTTGTGCAGATCCAGCAAGGCCTGGTTCATCCTTTTCTCCAGCTGCAGGGCAGACTGTAGGGCATCCAGGCTGTTGCCCCACTCATCCTTCTCTGGTTTCTGTGCCAAAAATCAAACACAGAGACTCAGAACACCAGCCTGTGTCTTGCTGCATGCAAACAGCACCATCAGATCACAACACACACTCTCCTCCCAAATGAAGCCCAGCTAAAGATCTTCCACGTTCACTTACCTTGAGGTCCTTCAGCAAGATGCACCCCCCTCTCTTGTTCTGGTATTTCAGGAACTTGTTTGCATGCTCCCACTTTTCTTCAGACTGCTCCTTCAGGAACTTGGCCATGTGACACAAGGCAACATCATCCCGGTCAAAGTGGTAGGACTGGAAGGGGAAGGAAAAATAAAGGTCATAGTCAAATGAGGACATGTAGCCAATATGCAAGCATATCCCTTCCCACCCCAGATGTGTCCATGTATTTTGGACTCACTGTACTCCACTATGCATTGACACAACATCTGAAAAGATACTACTTGAATAGATGGCCTACTGTAGCAGTAGTACAGATAGAGTTTGTTGACCACCTTCAGCCCCCAGACCTCAGCTTCTCCACAAGCACCCTCCACGCAGAGGTAGTAAAAGCAAACTAAAACCCCCTCCAGTGTACTGGAAAAGCTTCCTAGTTACCATAACTACATTCTTACAGTGCAGAATGCTAATTATAACAATTCAGCATGGTTATTTCACTAAGGGTTCTAACAGGTCTGGAGTTGAAAGACATGGTAAAGCATCAAGGGTCTTCCAAACCCTGTAACTATTGTAGTTTATCAGAGGCACATTCTCCCACCTATTGGACACTTACTTAGAAAAACAACCCAATAAGCTACATGAGACTTGAAGCTTAACAAACATACCTAAGACTGGGGTAAATCTAAAATTACACAAAAAAGTTGCAACCAGGTTCTTCTCATTAGATAGGCAAAAGTCACTTACCATAGACAGATAAACATAGCTAGCATTCAACTCCAGATTCACCAGCTGGTTCAAGGTAGCTTCACAGTCAGCATGGAAGTTCTGGCACACCTGAGAAGACATCTCTGTATCCTAGCAAAATAAACTGAGACCATACAACACTACAAGCCCTGCACTGCTGTTGGTGTAGAAAAATGTGCAGCCCTAGTGGTTTTTATACCATTTGGGGCAGGTAACTTCTTTGTGATTAGCAGCAGAATCATCCAATAGAAATGCCAGTTGGCTCTGGGGATGGGAGAATGACTCAGCAGAATGGGACAAAGCTAGCAGCTGATAACTATTTGGGCTCCACCTAGTAATCAAGTCTTATTTGACCATTTTCTGCCCCCCTTTTTTAAAAAAAGAGAGAGAGGGGATACTTAATTAGGTTTTTTGCACTACTTTGTGGGTTGTTTCCATCACAGCTGCAGGAGTTTAAGGAAGAAGCACGAATATGTAGGGAAGGGCAAAGACTCACAACACAATCCTAGGGCATGCCTACACAGGAACAATTCCATTGAACTCAATGGGACTTGCTTCTGAGTAGGCATGCATAGGACTATACTATGAACTTTGAAGAGATGTGCAGAGCTGGGAGTGAATTCATGCATAAAAGCAAATCTGTCACCTTCTTCATTCTCCCGCACAAGTGAAAGATGAGAATATAGAAAATCAAACTGTAGGGGTGTGCAAATTTTACAATTATTCATCATAGCCTCAGATTCAATAAGAGATACATAAAGTAAAGTAATGTACTGTCTTGAGGGCCAGTGTGGTGTAGTGGGACAAAAGCATGGGTAGCTATCATGGCACCCACCAGATGTTCCTGGAGTCCAACAACATCTGGAGGACAACAGGAGTCTTTCTTAGCCCATTCAGGAGATGCTGGGGTTTGGACATAGGAATTTCTTCATGCAGCCCATGCATTATTACATTTCCCCTTAAGCAGGGATGAGGAATCTGTCACCCTTCTGATGTTGTGGGACCCACCTCCCCTGTCTATTGGCCACACTAGCTTAGGTGGATGGAAGCTGGAGTTCAACAACATCTGGAGGGTCAAAGGTTCCTCATCCTTGCATAGCTGTCAACGTTTCCCTTTTTTTAAGGGAAATTCCCTTATTCCAAATAGGATTCCTCGCAAGAAAAGGGAAAAGCTATGCATCCTTGCCAAAACCAGAGATCAATAAAGGAACAGGATAGGGGGAAACCAACTCATCACCCATGTGGATTACCATTGAACATGAGCCATGAAAGAGCCATTCTCTACAAGTGACACCACCATGCAAGGATTGGTGCAGCTCCCTTTTAGGATTTTGCATTATCCCCCCCACACACACACAGAGGTAGTGGATTGTCAGGTGACAGATAGACAGGCACACATAGACAGGCTTGTGTTTTCCTCTTAATGTTTCAACATGCACTTGAAGAGCAACAGCAGCAGCCGCCGCCACAAAAGCAGTTTTATTATTTATATGCTGCCCATCTGACTGGATTGCCCCAGTCACTCTGGGCAGCTCCCCACAAAATATTAAAAACAGTAAAATGTCAACCATTAAAAGTTTCCCTGAACTGGACTGCCTTCAGATGTCTTCTAAAAGTCATATATTTGTTTATCTGTTTCACATCTAATGGGAGGGCATTGCACAGGGTGGGCGCCACTACCGAGAAGGCCCTCTGCCTGGGTCCCTGTAGCTTCACATCTCACAATGAGGGACATGCCAGATGGCCCTTGGAGCTGGACCTCAGTGTTCAGGCTGGACGGTGGAGGTGGAAATTACTCCTTCAGGTATACAGGGCCGAGGCTGTTTAGGGCTTTAAAGGTCAACACCAACACTCTCACTGAAGCACCAGAGACAACTCTAGAACTTATGATCATCCAATGAAAAGGAATGTTGGAAGATTCAGGACAGATAAAACGAAGTCCTTCTTCATGCAGTTAAACTATGGAAGGCAATGGTGACTACCAACTTGGAAGGCTTTAAAAGAGGAATAAAGAAATACATGGAGGACAAAGCCATCAACGGCTACTAGCCACCATGGCTATGCTGTGCCTCTATGGATGGAAGCAGTAATGCTTCCGTATACCAGTTGCTTGGGGGGATGGTTTTGTGATGGGGTCCTGCTTATGGGTTTCCAACAGGCATCTGGCTGCCCACTGTGAGAACAGGACTAGATGGGTCATGGGCCTGAATCCAACAGGACTCTTGTTACGTTCTTATGACACAGCACTAGCTTATGACATCCTGCACATCACTGGCCTTTCCAGAAAGCCCTGCATTGTGGTAAAAATAATGATGCCCTTTATTGGTATCCAAAATCTGATTCCAGGGATGGGTTACTCCTATGTTGGTCCTGTCTGGCTTCTCCTTCCACATTATGCCATTCTGATCAATGGGTGCATTTAGGAGAAAATGTCTCAGGTGAACCTACCTCACAGGGTTATGGTGAGGATAAAGTGTGGAAGTTTCAATATATATACCTCTGTAGAGGAACAGTGAGATAGAAGTGTCATTAATAAAACCTTAAGAGCATGAGAACATGCAAAGAGCGTGATGGATCAGGCCAGTGACCAGTCAAATGCCTGTGGGAAACTCACAAGCAGGATTCAAGTGCAAGAGCACTCTCCCTCCTGTGAACTGGAGCAACTGGGATTCAAAATCTTTAGTTCAGGCATCCCCAAGCTTGGCCTTCCAGATGTTTTGGGACTACAGTTCCCATCATCCCTGACCACTGGTCCTGTTAGCTAGTGATGATGGGAGTTGTAGTCCCAAAACATCTGGAGGGCCGAGTTTGGGGGTGCCTGCATTAGTGTCTCCAAACATGGAGGCAGAGCACTGCTATACCTGAGAGTAAACCCATTGAAAAACTGGAATTTACTTCTGAGCAGATATATAGATATAGATTGTACTAAAAGAGATTGAAAATACGATTGGCAATAGGGCTTAGCAATTCCACAATGTTCACTGAACTTCACATTGGCCAGCACAGGTGCCAAGTCCCTGGGGCCCTGTGTGCCCGAGCACCCACAAAATTCCCCATTATGAGGCCGAGTACCCACAAATTTCAGTGCTAGGTCCATGCATGCTGTATGGCACCCACAGCCCTAGGCACCCACGGTCACAGGGCCAAGTTGGCACTCCTGTAATGGCCAGAATCGCCTTCCAGAAATTTTCACCTGTGACTTCATCGGATGTTGCATTAGCAGAAATTCTGCAAGTGGAAATCTTTTCATCTATGTGGGTGTGTTGATGGGGGAAATTGCACCAGCTGTTTTCTTAAAGACATAGGAGCCCAGCTAGAAAACAAAGTGGTCAAAGGACTTTGTTGTAGGTAGACAGTTAAATTATTGAATTTTAAAATATATAATAACTACAAACCAACACAGTCAAAGAAAGTACAGTAAAATCAATAGTTTAGAAAAATAATAACGAAAAGAAAGGAAGAGTAATTGTGTTGCACCATCCCAAAGCAATATTGTTCGGTATCTTTACATTACATGCAGCCTTTCAAACTAAAATTGGAATTTATTGTTGGGGAAACACATAAATTAAAAATGCTGGAAGGGGGTGGGTATGGGGAGGGAGAGGAGGAGATAGTTTCCCTATGCTCAGATGCGTTTCTGTTGCTTGTAGAAATTGCTGTCAGCTACTTAAGCACAACTGCAACTTTCAGACTTCTAGATGTGCCAAAGCAGGGGTCAGCAAACTTTTTCAGCAGGGGGCCAGTCCACTGTCACTCAGACATTGTGAAGGGGAAAAAATGAACAAATTCCTATGCCCCACAAATAACCCAGAGATGCATTTTAAATAAAAAGACACATTCTACTCATGTAAACACATGCTGATTCCTGGACTGTCTGCGGGCCGGATTGAGAAGGCGATTGGGCCGGATCCGGCCCCTGGGCCTTAGTTTGCCTACCCATGTGCCAAAGGCTTCAAAGTGCTTTACATAATGATGTGAAGGTGGAGAAAGACATCATCACACAGTTCGGGGCTATCCAAAGTTTTTGGATCCAGGAACACATTTGGATCCAGGAACACATTTGCAAATGTAAAGAATTGCTGGGAATACCCAAAAAACCCATCTGACTGGGGGAGGTGCATGATGCCCAGAACCCCACTTCCAAACAGGTAAAATACCTGCAATGCCCATCTCTCCCCCCCCCCAAAAAAAAATCCCAGACAATGAAACAGGCACCCTACCCCCCCAAAAAAAACCCCAGGTAACTCCCCTCTTACACAACCCCAAAAGGACAAAAATGCATTAAAAACAATTTAGGAAGTTGGGTTGGTGAGTGCCAAAGGGGTGTCTCAAGTCATCACATTGGGGACTCCAGATGTAGTCGTTCTCCTGTGCCTTGCACCCTATGTTTGGGGTATGCAGTATTGGTTCTGTACTGCACCCTAAATGCATCACTCAGCAGCTGATCAGCCAAGCACCTCTGTGACAGGAGATGAAGGAACAGTGGTTTTTCAGCCATCAAATGCCTGGGCAAACTAGATCCTGGTCTATCTAGGAGGCTTAGTTTGGGCAGAATTGAGTGTACACTTCCAGAGTTAACACTAAATACATTACTTCTGGTAAATGAGCCAATATAACCACTAGAGGGCTGTGCAAATTTGTGTCCCGGGCTTTTTAGATTCTTCTAGCCATGTACTATCTGAAACCAAAGGGGCACATTGGTTTCCAGATGTGATTTCCCCCCCCCTCCCCAGTTCTCCTACCCCACTATCAATAATCACTGAACTAAGTGAGAAAGGAGTTTTCTTAACCAGGAACTCTGGAAAAGGCTGACTATTGGAAAGCAGGATAATTTTAGTGTTCTGCTGGAAAACTCTGCTGAAGCTTTGCATACTCTGCCATACTTTTTCACTCTCTGGCCATTTTCTCTTCCAAGAGGAACATAAGGAGCCATGGTACCCAGCTGGAATGGCATGATCTTGAAGCCCCATTTCCACAAAGTCTGGCAAAGACGAGTGACCCCATCAACCTGCTAGGAAGACCCTCAGGAGGAAGTCTCACTAGGCAATGGCTCATTGTATTGTTCCCCATTCAGTATTTGAACCAATCAGGAAAATTGTGAGGTGTCTCACCAAACGATAGCACACAAAAGTCTGATCATCAGTCTACTACACTTCTGAGTGAGAGCTGATCTACAATCCCTTTATGTACCTTTGGGGACTACAGTGGTACCTCAGAAATAGTACCTCGGGTTAAGAACTTTGCTTCAGGATGAGAACAGAAATCGTGCTCCAGCAGCGCAGCAGCAGCAGGAGGCTGCATTAGCTAAAGTGGTACCTGAGGTTAAGAACAGTTTCAGGTTCAGAACAGACCTCCAGAACGAATTAAGTTCTTAACCCGAGGTAACACTGTATTAACTTGCCAATGAAGAAATATCATTGAAACAGTTCATTATCCCGGAAAAAACTGTTCTGTTTGCGGTTTGTTGCTGCTGTGCTAACAGCACCACCCGGCTCCAGTTCATACTCAACCAAACTTTGATATAGAAAGTCTTTCTGCCTCAGCTTCAGTGTTCCTTTGTGGTTACACACCATTCTAAGCACTCCTGTTGATGGAATATTTATTTGACTTCTATTAGTTCGTGACTTCTTGCACGTATTATATGGCTTTTGTTTATGAATTAAGAAACAATTGGTACTGTTTCATAAATATTGCCAATACATTATTAGCCCACGTGTTGTCTTTTGTGCTCCGAGCCCCAAAACCCATCCCCCATGCAAATAAAGACACAGTGGAGACAGAACTTTATTAAATACACAAATGTGACTGGTATTGACCAACTGAAGTCCAAAGCAAGGCCAAACACGACCTAATTAACAGGTGGGTGGGTGGGTGCTCGGCAGCGTGAAGCAAAAGGAGGTCCCTACGTCACGTTGCCAAATAAATACCCCCAACCCCCAACCTTGCCACGCTGCTGATTGCCTAAAGGCCAGTGGCATAACTGTGGCACCACCGGCTTGGAGCGGGTCAAGCCTTGCCCACAAGCCCGTTGGGGAAGAGTTCTAGGGCCGAGCACAACATGGTCCCTCTGTTAGGAGGATCCAACTTGTTGATCAGGCAAAGGTACAGCAGCTGAAGGAATACGGCTTTAAGCTCATCCTTTTTCCCTGGAGAGCACCTCAAAAAGGGATAGGTTTTTTAAAAAAATAACAACAACCCGATGTTGAGCCCATGTCTAGCAAGTTATGGGCCAACTCACTTCTACAAATCATAACAATATGGGGAGCATATTGTCAGAAAAAGCATTTGCGTCTATAACATTCCACCCACGGCTTCCCTTTCTTCTTTCATTTTACCCAAGGGGCCCTACTTTACAGCTCTTTGCCTCAGAGGGAAAGGGAAGTTGATTTCCTTTGCTGCTCTCCTTTTACCTGCAATGGATTGAATTATCACTTTGTCAGATGTTATTTGTCTGTCTCCCACGCGACCAGCCCTAGTCACTGTTGCTGCAGCAAGAGATCTTGCAGATGCTTCCGATTTCCGATTGCTCTGGCTTAATGTAAAGGTCAGGGCACAGTGGGGCTGTGTGGGGAGAGTGGTGGGGTGGAGAAGAGAGATAATCCTGTGAAATATTGCTAATCGGATTAACGGAAACGTTTTGACCGAAGACAAATACAGTATGCTCTCTGCCTCTGTCGACGTATTTCACTCCGCTGGCTCGGCCAACTGTTTCACAGTGTGCTTTTATTGTTCGTTGCTGTTCCCCTGCTACATTATAAGCTCCTGAAATGGCCCAAGTGATGCGCCCAGGTAGCCAGCAAGCTGGGACATAAATACACAACTCTGCTGGTGCCCATCATTTTATGATTCTGGCCAAGCTCTGGGGGGAATGATCTCCTCTTTTTCAAGGGGAAAACTGTGTGGCATGCAGGCGAAGAGCAAAACCCTGTTGCACAAGAAGGCCTCATTCCACTCACTCACACCCTCCACTTAAAGTTACGGTATATTGAATTTCACCCTATGAAGGGTTTTGTGGTTGTTGTTTTTTCAAAGAAAGACCGATTGCATTTCGTTCCAACCCATATTTCATTACCTTTATCATTGCTGTGGGGATTCATGGCACACTTGACACCACAGACATCTGCACAACAATTAACCATGGCTCCTTTGCTCATTAAGCAGTCTGTGGCTAAACACTTATGTATCAATATCTATTTCCCCTTCTTAGTAAAGCAAAAGGAAGAGGGGCAGTAGAACTAATCTCTAGGAGACAACATCTTGAAGGGCTCATTAGTGCGTTTTGGTAGGAAAATGAAACAGACACCCCCTCTCACCTCAAAGAGATTTTAATTAAATTTCCAGCAGTGTCCCTAATTGAAGGGATCGGCTAAGTGGGGGAGAAGAAAATGGATTGTAGAATAGATATTAATGTTCTCATGATGTTCTGGCAGAATAAATAGCACATCCATTTGCTTCTCAGGCAGGTGCAAGTAGGAATGGTCAAATCCATCCATTTTAGTTCCTCTTGGTTTCAGCTCACCAGGTTGCCACTTCAGTTAACATTTTGTTTAATCATAATAATTTTATTATTTCTATCCCACGCATCTGGCTGGGTTTCTCCAGCCACTCTGGGCGACTTACAGCACATGCAGAAACAGTAAAATGTCAGACATAAAAAACCTTCCCATACAGTGCTGCCTTCAGATGTCTTCTAAAAGTTGTGTAATTCTTTATGTCCTTGGCATCTGATGGGAGGGTGTTCCACAGCGAGGGCGCCACTACCGAGAAGACCCTCTGCCTGGTGCCCTGTAACCTCACTTCTTGCAGTGAGGGAACCACCAGAGGAGGGTGGTCTTCATGAAAATTAATTCTCATTTTTTTCTGCTTTTATAGTAATAGAAACATTTTTGTGCGCAATTTTGCCTACTGTAATGCATCTGATAAGGGACGCGGGTGGCGCTGTGGGTAAAACCTCAGTGCCTAGGACTTGCTGATCATAAGGTCGGCGGTTCGAATTCCCGCGGCGGGGTGAGCTCCCGTCTTTCGGTCCCAGCTCCTGCCCACCAAGCAGTTCGAAAGCACCCCTAAGTGCAAGCAGATAAATAGGTACCGCTTTATAGTGGGAAGGTAAACAGCGTTTCCGTGTGCTGCTCTGGTGCCGGCTCGCCAGAGCAGCTTCGTCACGCTGGCTACGTGACCCGGAAGTGTCTCCGGACAGCGCTGGCCCCCGGTCTCTTAAGTGAGATGGGCGCACAACCCTAGAGTCGGACACGACTGGCCCGTACGGGCAGGGGTACCTTAATGCATCTGATATTATATCAGCACAATTTCCTCCTGCTTAGGCCACAGCAGGGATTGTTCCCAAGTTCTTTTGGGAAGGGCTGAGGACAGTGCAAAGGCATAAGCATTACCTTTATAATATTTGCATCTTGACTGTATATGTTAAAAACGTTGAAACTTAATAAAATAGAAATAAAAAAACCAAAAAACAAGGAGGGACTGAAGCAGGTCTAGTGAAGGGCGGGGTTCAGGGAGAGCCTTGGGGGCCAGACAGAGAAGCCTGGAGAAGCCACATTCAGCCCAAAGCTGTCAATGTTTTCCTTTTTTAAAGGGAATTTCCCTTATTCTGAATAGGATTCCTCGCAAGAAAAGGGGAAAGTTGACAGCTATGATTCAGCCCCTGGGCAGGAGTTCTCCCACCCTAGCACTATGCAATACCTTTACAGATTGCCCTTCCTACTATTTACTGGTCTGCCCTGGAATACATCTGAAAAAGAGATATAAAAGCATGAAGGCAATCAGCAATTGGGAGTGAGTGGGAGCAATCAGCTCACAAACTCAGTGTAGTGCTTTAAATAAAAAGAAACATGCATTCAAAAAAGGGCATTTTGCCACTGATTTTTATTGCTAACATGCCCTGTGATGCACCTGCTTCTCTTCCGGTCCTACCGGTCCCTGGCTGCACTGGTTCCTGCCGCTTAATTTGGGACACACTCTGACTCCTTTCCCCTCGGAGGAGGCAATCAGTGTTTGCATTTGCACCTGCGATGGCTCAAACCAATTTGACTGCTTGGAGCCCCTGCAAACTGAGAAGCCGGCGTGGAGGAAAAAATTGTTGCAGCGCTAATCGCCTGCTACCCAAGGGGGGAGTGTGCCGAGCAAAGCTAATGTGCAAAGGCTCAGCTGGAAGTGAGAGGCAGGCTGCTTGTTACTGCTTGATGTGAAGCAGCTCCAAAATCAAAATACACATGTCTCTGTATGAATGGTCATTAAGGAGGCATTCTCCCAGCTGTGTGGAGGGGAAGTAGAGATCCTGTGAGTTAACCTTCTGGTCACAAACCTGGGTGGCTTTTAAAATAATTGCACAAATGAATGGAGGATAGGATCAATGGCTACTAGCCGAAATGGCTATGTTCTACTTCCTCTGCCAGAGGCAATATTCCTCTTTACATGAGATGATGGGAGATGAGCAGTGGCGGCAGCCCCTAGTACAGGCATAGGCAAACTTGGCCCTCCAGATGTTTTGGGACTACATCTCCCATCTTCCATGACCACTGGTCCTGTTAGCTAGGAATGATGGGAGTAGTAGTCCCAAAACATCTGGAGGGCTGAGTTTACCTATGCCTGCCCTAGTAGTATTAACTGGTTATTTAATAATAATAATAATAATAATAATAATAATAATAATAATAATAATAATAATATATTTATACCCTGCCAATTTGGCTGGGTTTTCCCAGCCACTCTGGGCGGCTCCCAACAGAATATTAAAAGCACAATGAAGCATCAAACATTAAAAACTTCCCTAAACAGGGTTGCCTTCAGAAGTCTTCTAAAAGTCAGATAGTTGTTTATTTCCCTGACATCTGATGGGAGGGTGTTCCACAGAGCGAGCGCCACTACTGAGAAGGCCCTCTCTTAATTTATTTATTTACTGACTTTTTTAAAAAAAAAATTGCTGTAAATTTTACTTTGATATAAGTAAACTGCTAAAGATGAAGTAAAATGAAAATCAGATAGGTAGGACCTGGGGAAGCCCACTTAACAGTGTTTCGAAAAATAAGGATATGACAAGAATTTGTTTGTACTGTTCGTTTGATTTTTGTTTGTGTTCTTTATTTGTGTTATAAAATGAATAATTTTTTTTTGGGGGGGGGGAAAGAGAATCCTGAAGATTTGGTGTCTCCATAGCAGGCTGTTCATTTCCTGACATAGAAACAGGAATGAGTTTGCAGGAATGCAGAGGCAAGCTTGATGTTAGTGATGGATACACAAGTTCTGCCCAGTTTTCCCAAGCTTCACAGCTAGTCATTTACAGGCACCACTCCTTCCAATCCAAATCAGCATGCTCTTAATAAGCTCTACTGATCCAAACTGTCTGATGGATGTGCTTGCAAATCACTCGAGCATATTATTACAGCACCTGCACTCTAACTATATATTAACCCTTCCGCACTGGGAAAGATTCACCCTCGCAAACCGCACACTTACACATAGGAGCATAAAAAGAACCTGCAGGGTCAGGCCAATGGCCCTTTGAGTACCATATCCTGTCCTCAGAGCACTGTCTTCTCTGGTTTCCAGCAGCTGGTATTCAGAAACAGTGCTCTCACTGTGGAAGCAGAGCAGGTAAAAAAGGTAAAGGTAAAGGATCCCTGCATGGTTAAGTCCAGTCAAAGGCGACTATGGGGTTGCAGTGCTCCTCTCATTTTCAAGCCGAGGGAGCTGGCGTTTGTCCACAAACAGCTTTCCAGGTCATGTGGCCAGCATAACTAAACCACTTCTGGCACAATGGGACTGTCGGAATACACCTGGGGGTCCACGCAGCCCCCGGGATGAGACAAAGCTCTCCGGGCATCTTCCTGGTGTTGTGCAGTTCCAGGACATCCATAAATCAGTCCCGGCATGCTCCAGCAACACATAGCAGATGCCTATGTGCACGCACACTCAGCAGAGATCAGTAGAAACAAAGTGGAGATTGGTGTGCTCATTCTGAGCTTTTATTAAGTATTAAATACAGGACACCCACTATGGGACGTGGGTAGCGCTATGGGTTAAACCACAGAGCCTAGGACTTGCCAATCAGAAGGTCGGTGGTTCAAATCCCCGTGACAGGGTGAGATCCCGTTGCTCAGTCCCAGCTTCTGCCAACCTAGCAGTTCGAAAGCACGCCAAAAAGTACAAGTGGATAAATAGGTACCGCTCCGGCGGGAAGGCAAACGGTGTTTCCGTGCGCTGCTCTGGTTCGCCAGAAGCGGCTTAGTAATGCTGGCCACATGACCCGGAAGCTGTACGCCAGCTCCTTTGGCCAATAAAGCCAGATGAGCGCCGTAACCCCAGAGTCGGCCACAACTGGACCTAATGGTCAGGGGTCCCTTTAACTTTACCTTTATATACAGGACAAAGTAATCATGACGTACTCTCCCTTCAGCTCCAAGAGAGAACAGAAAGTGAAAAGTACAAAAACACAACAGAGCAGAAAAGATAAGGTTAACTTCCGTTCTCAGGCTTTCCAAGCCTAGAAAGTAAACACAGATATGTGATGTAACAATCACACATCCAGCAATGGAGGAGTGAAATGCTAACAGGGACACCGTGACGGAAGCCAGAGCTCGCGAAAATGCCGTTTACCTTCCCACCGCAGTGGTACCTATTTATCTACTTGCACTGGTGTGATTTCAAACTGCTAGGCTGGCAGAAGCTGGAAAAGAGCAACAGGAGTTCACTCCATCATGGGATTCGAACCACCCACCTTCTGAGAGGCAAGCCCAAGGGGCTCAGTGGTTTAGACCACAGAGTCACCCACATCTCATCCTGGCTAGTAGCCATCGATAGCCCTCTCCTCCGTTAATTTGTCTAACCCTCTTTTAGCGCCATCTAGGTTGGTGGCCATCCTGTGGGAGCAAGCCCCATACTTTATCTATGCACTTGCAAGACTTCTTTAATATTGTAATCCCAGCCGGTCAAAACGTCTCATTATTGCAAGGGAAACACATTAGCAGAGTGACTAGAATGAAGCAAATGGAATCCAGAGAGAACAGAAACTTGCTTGACTGAGGTGAAAGCTGAGCAACAGTAAGGTTTAACTTGGGGAGAATTGAAACAGAAAGGCTTGTCTGTTTTTTTTGTCTCTCACATGTCCTACACATTGTCCTACACATGAGGAAAATTCATTCAGAACTACTTTCTACCCAACTCCCTCAGCTGTCAAAACACAACCATCTTCCTCGAGATTCCTGGGAGTTTCAGGCACACTTGACCCAGAGTCTGTGTTTCCTTTCTGGAAAATGTGGCACAACAGAGACTGTGGTGTGTTTATGATATATGGTTGTCATACGTCGGGAATTTTCTGGACATAGATGGGATTCGTCCTTCGAAAATGGCATCTGGGTGCAATTTTCACAAAGCAGCTAAAATGTCCAGGGAAACCCAGGCAGTCCATATCAGAAGTGTTGATTTATTTTTTTTGTGTGTGTGTGATTTTCCTAAAAAGAAAAAAGGTAAAAACTTCAACAACTTTGCGCCTATCTATCTATCTATCTATCTGAGCCTACAATGAAGGAGTACACAACATTTGTACCCCAAAAGGCTTCCCCCATAAACACAAACAGACACCTGTCATTTTTCTCTGCCTCCTGCTCTCCACTTGTCACAATAACATACTCCTCCCAGCATCTATCCCACATTCCTTTATCTGTGGAGTGAAGGGGGCCCCACCCCACTGTTGCCTCATACAGAGTTTCCTATGATTCATTGCTTTGCTAATAGCTCATTAGCCCCAACAAGAAAACTAGTCTAATTAGTTTCCAACAATGCTGGTTCTGAGGGAATCTAATACACAGTGTAGAAAGTTTGCCTAGCTTAATTGGCCTTTCACACATGCTATTTCCAGAGCACACGTCTTAATGCACACAGGACTTGATCACATTCAGACACACGAGTCTTAATTACGTTCTAGCCACTGCAAGCCTACAACACTATTAAGTCGCACACTGAACGATCCCTGCTATTGTACTTCCAACAAGAGGAAAGAAAACTGGCAAAATATGATGCTTTGGTTCTATGAAATCCACAATGCTGTGCAACTTTGTTTGAAACTCATGTACAGGAGTCTTACAGTGAAGTAAGAACTTGGAACACTGAAAGCATAGAGAACCAGCCAAAATTGAGTAGGCAGATGGGATTTTGACAGAAAATGGATGCAGGTGGCACTGTGAGTTAAACCACAGAGCCTAGGACTTGCTGATCAGAAGGTCAGCAGTTCGAATCCCTGCGACGGGGTGAGCTCCCGTTGCTCGGTCCCTGCTCCTGCCAACCTAGCAGTTCGAAAGCATGTCAAAGTGCAAGTAGATAAATAGGTACTGCTCCGGTGGGAAGGTAAATGGCGTTTCCGTGTGCTGCTCTGGTTTGCCGGAAGCGGCTTAGTCATGCTGGCCACATGACCTGGAAGCTGTACGCCAGCTCCCTCGGCTAATAAAGCGAGATGAGCACCGCAACCCCAGAGACGGTCACGACTGGACCTAATGGTCAGGGGTCCCTTTACCTTTACCTAATGTAGTCCATATTTGACATAGACAGACAGACAGACAGACAGACACAGACAGACAGATATTCATGGCTACCTGTGCTCACCTTTTGAGGATAAGAAAACTATTTTTTAAAAAAGAATGATTAAAATTAACTGAGACTTCAAGTTTTAATCAGTAGGTTTATCATCTGAAAGAACATGGTACCCTCCAGATACTTTGAAATAGGATCTCCATCAGGCTTAGACATAAAGGCCAATGGTTAGGAATGATGAGTACCATAGTCCAACAATATCTGGAGGGTGCCATTTGGCAACCCCTCGTCTAAAATTTGGGTTGATTACATGGGAAGTGCAAATTTTAAAGAATGAGGCAATCTGTTAAGGGCACACTCAACATCTATATTAAGGCTTTGGTTATATGTGCATTGATTTGAATACAATAGCCTAGTCCCTCAATTAATTGCTTAAAAGCTGGATGATTGATGAACTAAGCATTCTTTAATGCTGCATCATGCCTGCTCTACAATGTAAGTGGCAACGCTTTGCAAGGAACAAACCAGCCCTATTAAGCTGTAAAGCAATAAAGGCAATTTATAATCCATTCTTCTTTATTTTTTGTTTTGGCGTTTTCCATGATAGATCTGATTCAAAATGAGGCAGTTATAATTTTCTGAAAACCGCTAGGTCTGTTTTCAATTCCCTCAATTATAGAGATTTTTTATTTTTATTTTTTATTTTTGTTCTCGTTGCATGAAGCAATCATATGCCCATGAATATCACTCAGGGGATTTGTGTTCAACAAAACACAATCAGTTTCTACAAACCTTCTGAATGCAAAATGAATTGTCAGAGCAGCTCCCCATCTGCCCCAGCCAATAAGCCTAATGGAAGAGCCAGCCCAAGACATTTTGCCACCTGAAGCAAACCACAAAATGCCTACCCCCACCCGTGGGGAGGGGAAAAAATGGGTGAGGAAAGATCACAAGAGACTAGGGCCCTGCGGGACTTGACATCTTTCCGCAGGGCCTGCAAGACAGAGCTGTTCCACCAGGCCTTTGGCCAAGGCACAGCCTGACCCCCTCCTTTGGCAATCCTCACAGAACTCTAGCCCAATGGTTGCCATTAATCTGATTTGAACTGATTTTATAATGAAATGATTTTAGAATGTTGTATCGGCTGGGGCTTCGGGGGGCTTCGGCTGGGGAGGGTGGGATATAAATAAAAAATTATTATTATTATTATTTATCTACATCAGGAATGGGGAGGCGGGGAGAGAAATCAAATCAACATTACGTGGCAGTTGAAGTTGCGTTGCACTCAAAGGTCGTCATGGGGTGGGAAGTGGGGAACAGTGCCAGGCGGGCGCAGAGCACAGGAGACCCCAGAGGGCAGCCCCCACCATTTCCTCCCTGGGGGTGGGAGGAGACCAGCAGCACTTCCTATTTGTTGAGAAGCCACTGTAGAAGCACCATTGCTTCTAGCAGTGGCAGAGGAATGGGGGTGAGGTGGGGGCATTTCATCCTGGGTGTCATCCCTCAGGGGGTGACATCGGTGCGCCTTCCCCCCTGGGACCCTCACCACGGGAGGCACCCCCTGGGCCACTCACCGCGGGTGGCTAGCCCCACCCCTGTAGGCAGCTAGCCCCACCCCTGCGGGCAGCAGCCCTGCCTCCGGGTGGCAGATCAGCTAGCTCCGCCTCTGGCTTCTAGAAGCCAATAACTTTTGCCCCCCCCCCCCCATGTTAGGGTATGGGCCACGTGTCCCAAAAGTGTGGTGCGGAAGCACAGAACTGAGTGCATGTCAGGTGTGCGGAATACTCTCCCTCCCCCAATGGCACCACGAAGCAGGGAGGAAACAAGAAAGTTCTTACTTATGATTTATTTCAGTCATCGCTTTGAAAGAATCCAGTCATTCTTAATGATGGTGTTGCTCGCACTGAGCACCTCCCCCTTCCCTTTTAGCAACAACACCTGCCTCTATGGCGTCCGTCCATGGTCAACTGCCTCTGTGCCCTTTGTTCTTGCACACGTAACGAACGCCGCGTTTTGGGAGAAGGAGGGTTGGTTAGGCTGTCCAGCGACATATCAGCTAGCTGCCGTGCCTTCCCTCCTTCTCCTCCTAACAGCTTAAAACTCTGCTGTTTGTCTGTCTCTGAACTGTTATCTTCCTCAAAGCCCTGCTGTAATCCGAGACTGCCTTCCTCCTCTCTGGAAGTTACAGGGAGAGGATTCCTCAAACCTGATAAGGTACTACAGTACTGCTGGTAAGGGAGCTGAGATGCCAGGGTATAACCTTGGCTCTGGGGTCACATAACTCCATACCCTCCACCATTTCTCTGTTGTGAAAATAGGGACGTCCTATGATACCCTCCAACACTGTAAGAGTCTGCTAGTGTAAATGGTCTGTAACTTGACTGCTGTTTCGGAAGCCCAAGTAGCAGGAGTATCATATTCACCTTGGAGAGATACAATATTCAGAGTGGTTTAACACCTCTGTGAGGGGGATAGAGGTTTCCTAATAACTTTCAGCAACCTTAATAGACTACAGTTTTCAGGTTTCTTTAAGGGGAACCGTTTATAGTTATACTGCTTTAAATGTATAGTGCAGCTGAGGTATACGGATTTAAGAAGGACTCTGCTACATCTCCCCACCTTTTCCACTAACCTGTACTCATGGTGCTCAGATGTCTTCTAAAGGTTGTATACATGGGAGCAGCCAGGATTTATTTTGGGGATGGGCAGGCAATATGGTTATATAGTTACTTACCTCCTTGGCTCAGAGGGGTCCCATAACTGTTTACATTTGCTTCCTTTTGCCTGACCTCAGTCTCCAAATATTCACTTTTTCATAGCTCTCTAGAAATCATTAGCAGAAAAGGTAAACAACAACAACAACAACAACATCAACAACAACAACAACAACAACTAATAATAATAATAATAATAATAATAATAATGCATAAGTGGAGCTGAAACCTATGGGATATCTTCTCTTCCCAATACATACTCTCCACAACATTATTTTTGGTCCAATTGAATCAGTCAGTGAGCAGTCAACATTGCCATAAAACTAATACCTCTCCAATTGCTGTTAGCATTAATTTGTCATGTACAGGATTTGTTGGTGGCTAAACATCAATTTTTAAAACATTGCTAGTCCTTGAAGTCCTCAGGTGTCAAGAGCATCATTCATTATACCGCCGTTTTGTTCTGCTGGCAGGCAGCCACCTGGGTACATTGATGTACTCCTCCACTGTAAAAGTGGATTTTGCAACGACGGCCTTACACTTACCTTGGGCAAGTTGCCTTTATAGATTTCAGTACTATGTAGGAATCTAGGAGCTGAGAGCTACTACACCCCACTTTGTTCAGCTCAGAGATGGATGCTTAATAATAATAATAATAATTTATTATTTGTACCCCGCCTATCTGGCTGGGTTTCCCCAGCCACTCTGGGCGGCTTCCAACAGAGATAAAAAATACACTAAAATGTCACATATTAAAAACTTCCCTGAACAGGGCAGCCTTCAGATGTCTTCTGAATGTCAGGTAGTTGTCCATCGCCTTGACATCCGATGGGAGGGCATTCCACAGGGCGGGCGCCACCACCGAGAAGGCCCTCTGCCTGGTTCCCTGCAACTTGGCCTCTCGCAGTGAGGGAACCGCCAGAAGGCCCTCGGAGCTGGACCTCAGTGTCCGGGCAGAACGATGGGGGAGGAGACGCTCCTTCAGATATACTGGACCGAGGCCATTTAGGGCTTTAAAGGTCAGCACCAACACTTTGAATTGTGCTCGGAAACGCCACACTCCCCAAAAACACTCAATGTAAAATGGGGGTTATTACTACAGACGTTCCAAATGTCCCTATTTTCCAGGGAACCATCCCCTATTTTTACAGAAGCCATTCCGGTTTCTGATTTGATCCCGGAATGTCCCAATTTTCCTTAGAATGTTCCTATTTTCATCAGAGAAATGGTGGAGGGTATGGAGTTATGTGACCCCTGAGCTGTCTGAAGGCAATCTTGTATAGGGAAGGTTTTTTAAAATGTTTTATTATGTTTTTATATATGTTGGAAGCTGCCCAGAGTGTCTGGGGCAACCCAGTAAGATTTCATAGAATCATAGAATCATAGAGTTGGAAGAGACCACAAGGGCCATCGAGTCCAACCCCCTGCCAAGCAGGAAACACCATCAGAGCACTCCTGACATATGGTTGTCAAGCCTCTGCTTAAAGACCTCCAAAGAAGGAGACTCCACCACACTCCTTGGCAGCAAATTCCACTGTCGAACAGCTCTTACTGTCAGGAAGTTCTTCCTAATGTTTAGGTGGAATCTTCTTTCCTGTAGTTTGGAGCCATTGCTCCGTGTCCTCTTTGTGGGGTATAAATACTAAAATTCTCATTATGGACTGGGACATCCCTATTTTCATTGGAGAAATGTTGGAGGGCATGACAGCCATCTCAGTACATTTTGCCACCTGAGGCAAAGGACAAGATGGCGCCTAACAGAAGCCAACTGGATCAGTAGTTGAATCTTACTCCAATACTGCTGACGGCACACTGTCTTCCACTGCAATTGAGGGCAGCAGGCTAGCGTAGGGGGTACAGTGAGGGCCACATGGCATTCATAGCTCTGTCCCCTCCCCACGTCTGCTGCCTGAGGCAACTGTCTCACTCTGCCTCATTATAGGGCCAGCCCTGCATTAGGTATAGCCCCCCAGACCATCTTCAAGGGCAGCCCAATGCAGAGGACATTATGGTAGTCCAGGTGGGAGTTAATAGAGTCTTCCATATGCTTTTTTTTTTACTTTGTTTTTAATTGTATGGCTTTGTTACTTTGTTGCCCTGGGCTCCTTTGGAAGGAAGGACAGAACAGAAAATCACCATCGTCATAATACAGTGGTACCTCTGGTTAAGAACTTAATTCGTTCCAGAGGTCCGTTCTTAACCTGAAACTGTTCTTTTTTAAAAAAAAAATAATTCTTATTAAACACTTTCAACATACCAAATTATCAATTACATTTTTTTTCCCTCCCCCCCCCAACCAAGGACTTCCCTCAGCTCCCCTCTCTAATTTCTTTGCACATATTGTTCTCTGCATGTTATAAAATTGTACACATCCTTGCCTTATCTGTCATGTGTTTGGCTAATAAATTTGTGGATCTTTATTCAAAACCTGCCAAGGAGTCCAAGTCATTTTGTTGTCTTTTTAGATAATTTGTAAAAAGTTCCCATTCTTCCTTGAAGTCACGACTGTCCTTTTCACACAGTTTATATGTCAATTTACCCAACTCCGCATAGCTCATCAGTTTTCTTGCCACTGTTCTTTCTCTCTCTTCTTAAAAACGACAACAAAGCTTTTATATCACCAGAGAATAGCATTTTCACTGCCAATTATGTTATACTCCTTCCCAAATGGATGTACTGTACAGTGGTAACTCGGGTTAAGAACTTAATTTGTTCCAGAGGTCCGTTCTTAACCTGAAACTGTTCTTAACCTGAGGTACCACTGTAGCTTATGGGGCCTCCCGCTGCTGCCGTGCCACCAGAGCATGATTTCTGTTCTCAATCCTGAAGCAAAGTTCTTAACCCGAGGTACTATTTCTGGGTTAGCGGAGTCTGTAACCTGAAGCGTCTGTAACCTGAATCGTCTGTAACCCGCAGTACCACTGTTCTAAATACTAGTTTCCTGTTTTACTTTCTTGCTGGGCTACCAGCAAGATAAACGATACATTGGAGAGGGTTGCCCACGTATCAAGTTGTTTTGAAATGCTGTTTTGAAAAGCACAGTGATGCCATCCCTGCAATTAGTCCTTCTAAACCTTTTCGCAGATCAAGAGTCTGTTCTCTATAGCAGGGAACTGATCAGTCACTTACTCACTAAGTAGCCACTGCAGGAGGCTGGAGAAACAAGGTGGGAGCAGATACAGATGATTGGTATGCAAAGGAGAATTATTTGTTACATTAGTTTTGCATTATAAGAAGAAATGGCACGCAAACTGAGGACACTTAGAGGCCCGTGTAAAAGTGGTAAGTTTAATTTGGTATGATTTTATGATTGATGTTAACATCCAGGAGCTTGCCACTTCCCCACCGAAAGCTTTTAAATGTATGTGGTTGAGATGAATCATTTTTATAGTTTCCCCCCTGGTGATGTGTTTTCTTTCCAGTGGACCCCTGAACTCTGCGATGGATGCTGCATATTTCATTTTATATTGCCTGCTGTAAAAGGTAGGGGGTGTTTTATGGTATTTTATATTTTTTTAGAAATTTATCTACAGTGAATACTTCTGACAGATTTATGTTTTTGCTGGCTGAGTTTGTTAAGAAGTAAAGGGAAGGGTTAAACCCCTTGCTCCAGCCGAGCTGCTCCAGTCAAATTAGCAGCCACCTCACAGCAGCTGCGATACAGTTTGTTGAGAAAGTTAAAAGACCCATCCTTTATTCCACCACATTTGTTTGGGCCCAAGATCAAGGCAAGATCCTGCAACACTTCCAGGATATCTGTGTTTGGTAGGATCACTATAACAAGGCTGCACACACTCAGCTGCACACAATAGGTACCATATTTTTCTATGTGCAAGACAATGCTTTTTGCTATTTTTAAAAAAGGCAAAAATTGGGTGTCGTCTTATACATAGATAGTGAATGCGGGGGGCGGCGTGCAATTAGTGGCAGCAGCAAGCAGGAGATTGGCAGCGGTGATTGGGCAGGTGATTGGTGGCAAGGCAGGCAGGCGATTGCCTGTGGCTGCAGCAATTGGGCAGGTGATTGGTGGCTGTGGTGAGGCCGGCAGGTGATTGGCGGCTGCGGCAAGTGGGCGGGTGGGCTGTTGGTGGTGGCGAGCGGGCAGACAATTGGCAGCTACAGCGAGGTGTGCAGGCGGCAAAGGCTGTGGCAAACAATCTGCGGTGGTGGGCAGGCGGGTGAGCGATTGGTGGAAGTGACCTCCCCCCCCCCAAAAAAAAACCCTAAACAACTTGATTTCTTAATTTTGGGTTAAAAAAATTAGGAGTCATCTTATATATGGGGGCATCTTATACACAGAAAAAGACAGTAAGCCTTGATTCCAGTAGAGTTGGCAAGAAACTGTTCCAAATATCATGTGCTACTCTGGAGTCCTTCCATCACCAGTGAACAGGGAAAACTGGAAAAAAGGAAGAGCAAGGCTCTGAAGCTACAAATGCTTGACATGGAATCTATAAGGCTCTCCTTTGCTGGCACTAACAACGCTGCTGGCTTTGCTTCACCCGGCTTCTTCATAGAATCATAGAATCATAGAGTTGGAAGAGACCACAAGGGCCGAGTCCAACCCCCTGCCAAGCAGGAAACACCATCAGAGCACTCCTGACATATGGTTGTCAAGCCTCTGCTTAAAGACCTCCAAAGAAGGAGACTCCACCACACTCCTTGGCAGCAAATTCCACTGTCGAACAGCTCTTACTGTCAGGAAGTTCTTCCTAATGTTTAGGTGGAATCTTCTTTCCTGTAGTTTGGAGCCATTGCTCCGTGTCCTCTTTGTGGGGTATAAATACTAAAATTCTCATTATGGACTGGGACATCCCTATTTTGATTGGAGAAATGTTGGAGGGCATGACAGCCATCTCAGTACATTTTGCCACCTGAGGCAAAGGACAAGATGGCGCCTAACAGAAGCCAACTGGATCAGTAGTTGAATCTTACTCCAATACTGCTGACGGCACACTGTCTTCCACTGCAATTGAGGGCAGCAGGCTAGCGTAGGGGGTACAGTGAGGGCCACATGGCATTCATAGCTCTGTCCCCTCCCCACGTCTGCCGCCTGAGGCAACTGTCTCACTCTGCCTCATTATAGGGCCAGCCCTGCATTAGGTATAGCCCCCCAGACCATCTTCAAGGGCAGCCCAATGCAGAGGACATTATGGTAGTCCAGGTGGGAGTTAATAGAGTCTTCCATATGCTTTTTTTTTACTTTGTTTTTAATTGTATGGCTTTGTTACTTTGTTGCCCTGGGCTCCTTTGGAAGGAAGGACAGAACAGAAAATCACCATCGTCATAATACAGTAGTACCTCTGGTTAAGAACTTAATTCGTTCCAGAGGTCCGTTCTTAACCTGAAACTGTTCTTTTTTTAAAAAAAAAAATTCTTATTAAACACTTTCAACATACCAAATTATCAATTACATTATTTTTTTCCCTCCCCCCCCAACCAAGGACTTCCCTCAGCTCCCCTCTCTAATTTCTTTGCACATATTGTTCTCTGCATGTTATAAAATTGTACACATCCTTGCCTTATCTGTCATGTGTTTGGCTAATAAATTTGTGGATCTTTATTCAAAACCTGCCAAGGAGTCCAAGTCATTTTGTTGTCTTTTTAGATAATTTGTAAAAAGTTCCCATTCTTCCTTGAAGTCACGACTGTCCTTTTCACACAGTTTATATGTCAATTTACCCAACTCCGCATAGCTCATCAGTTTTCTTGCCACTGTTCTTTCTCTCTCTTCTTAAAAACGACAACAAAGCTTTTATATCACCAGAGAATAGCATTTTCACTGCCAATTATGTTATACTCCTTCCCAAATGGATGTACTGTACAGTGGTAACTCGGGTTAAGAACTTAATTTGTTCCAGAGGTCCGTTCTTAATCTGAAACTGTTCTTAACCTGAGGTACCACTGTAGCTTATGGGGCCTCCCGCTGCTGCCGTGCCACCAGAGCACGATTTCTGTTCTCAATCCTGAAGCAAAGTTCTTAACCCGAGGTACTATTTCTGGGTTAGCGGAGTCTGTAACCTGAAGCATCTGTAACCTGAATCGTCTGTAACCCGCAGTACCACTGTTCTAAATACTAGTTTCCTGTTTTACTTTCTTGCTGGGCTACCAGCAAGATAAACGATACATTGGAGAGGGTTGCCCACGTATCAAGTTGTTTTGAAATGCTGTTTTGAAAAGCACAGTGATGCCATCCCTGCAATTAGCCCTTCTAAACCTTTTCGCAGATCAAGAGTCTGTTCTCTATAGCAGGGAACTGATCAGTCACTTACTCACTAAGTAGCCACTGCAGGAGTCTGGAGAAACAAGGTGGGAGCAGATACAGATGATTGGTATGCAAAGGAGAATTATTTGTTACATTAGTTTTGCATTATAAGAAGAAATGGCACGCAAACTGAGGACACTTAGAGGCCCGTGTAAAAGTGGTAAGTTTAATTTGGTATGATTTCATGATTGATGTTAACATCCAGGAGCTTGCCACTTCCCCACCGAAAGCTTTTAAATGTATGTGGTTGAGATGAATCATTTTTATAGTTTCCCCCCGGTGATGTGTTTTCTTTCCAGTGGACCCCTGAACTCTGCGATGGATGCTGCATATTTCATTTTATATTGCCTGCTGTAAAAGGTAGGGGGTGTTTTATGGTATTTTATATTTTTTTAGAAATTTATCTACAGTGAATACTTCTGACAGATTTATGTTTTTGCTGGCTGAGTTTGTTAAGAAGTAAAGGGAAGGGTTAAACCCCTTGCTCCAGCCGAGCTGCTCCAGTCAAATTAGCAGCCACCTCACAGCAGCTGCGATACAGTTTGTTGAGAAAGTTAAAAGACCCATCCTTTATTCCACCACATTTGTTTGGGCCCAAGATCAAGGCAAGATCCTGCAACACTTCCAGGATATCTGTGTTTGGTAGGATCACTATAACAAGGCTGCACACACTCAGCTGCACACAATAGGTACCATATTTTTCTATGTGCAAGACAATGCTTTTTGCTATTTTTAAAAAAGGCAAAAATTGGGTGTCGTCTTATACATAGATAGTGAATGCGGGGGGCGGCGTGCAATTAGTGGCAGCAGCAAGCAGGAGATTGGCAGCGGTGATTGGGCAGGTGATTGGTGGCAAGGCAGGCAGGCGATTGCCTGTGGCTGCAGCAATTGGGCAGGTGATTGGTGGCTGTGGTGAGGCCGGCAGGTGATTGGCGGCTGCGGCAAGTGGGCGGGTGGGCTGTTGGTGGTGGCGAGCGGGCAGACAATTGGCAGCTACAGCGAGGTGTGCAGGCGGCAAAGGCTGTGGCAAACAATCTGCGGTGGTGGGCAGGCGGGTGAGCAATTGGTGGAAGTGACCTCCCCCCCCCCAAAAAAAAAACCCTAAACAACTTGATTTCTTAATTTTGGGTTAAAAAAATTAGGAGTCATCTTATATATGGGGGCATCTTATACACAGAAAAAGACAGTAAGCCTTGATTCCAGTAGAGTTGGCAAGAAACTGTTCCAAATATCATGTGCTACTCTGGAGTCCTTCCATCACCAGTGAACAGGGAAAACTGGAAAAAAGGAAGAGCAAGGCTCTGAAGCTACAAATGCTTGACATAGAATCTATAAGGCTCTCCTTTGCTGGCACTAACAACGCTGCTGGCTTTGCTTCACCCGGCTTCTTCATAGAATCATAGAATCATAGAATCGTAGAGTTGGAAGAGACCACAAGGGCCATCGAGTCCAACCCCCTGCCAAGCAGGAAACACCATCAGAGCACTCCTGACATATGGTTGTCAAGCCTCTGCTTAAAGACCTCCAAAGAAGGAGACTCCACCACACTCCTTGGCAGCAAATTCCACTGTCGAACAGCTCTTACTGTCAGGAAGTTCTTCATAATGTTTAGGTGGAATCTACTTTCTTGTAGTTTGGAACCATTGCTCCGTGTCCGCTTCTCTGGAGCAGCAGAAAAAAAGCAACCTTTCTCCCTCCTCTATGTGACATCCTTTTATATATTTGAACATGGCTATCATATCACCCCTTAACCTCCTCTTCTCCAGGCTAAACATGCCCAGCTCCCTTAGCCGTTCCTCATAAGGCATCATTTCCAGGCCTTTGACCATTTTGGTTGCCCTCCTCTGGACACGTTCCAGTTTGTCAGTGTCCTTCTTGAACTGCGGTGCCCAGAACTGGACACAGTACTCCAGGTGAGGTCTGACCAGAGCAGAATACAGTGGCACTATTACTTCCCTTGATCTTTGTGCCAAAATCCTGCCAAAATCCTGTGACCCACAACAGGCAAAATGAAGGCAGCCAATCTTCCCAGTTGTCATGACTTGGGGTGCATAAATATAAGCAAAAGGGATGAATATTGGCAAAAGGGGACCTTAATCCACAGAGTGACTCAGCAGCTTGTACGGGAATCATAGAATTGTACAGTTGGAAGGGATCCTGAGGGTCATCTAGTCCAACCCCCTCAATGCAGGAATCTCATCTAAAGCATCCATGACAGATGGCCATCCAACGTCTGCTTAACAACCTCCAAGGAAGGAGAGTCCACCACCTCCCAAGGGAGACCATTGCACTGTCAAACTGAAGCAAAGACCTCTAGCTAATCTCATTTGCACCAAAGAGTTGCTCCATTATATTAGGAAACATTCTGTCCTTAAGGTACAAGGAACGACCTTACTCCTTATCTTGCTTACCACATGCCAGAGTGTATGCATAATAAGAAGAGGCCCACTCTTCTTCACGTGCTGCAAGGTGATACTTAGGTAAAGGTAAAGGTACCCGTGACCGTTAAGTGCAGTCGCGGACGACTCTGGGGTTGCACGCTCATCTCACTCTATAGGCCGAGGGAGCCGGCGTTTGTCCGCAGACAGCTTCCAGGTCATGTGGCCAGCATGACTAAGCCACTTCTGGAGAACCAGAGCAGCACACGGAAACGCTGTTTAGATTCCCGCCAGAGCGGTACCTATTTATCTACTTGCGCCGGTGTCCTTTCAAACTGCTAGCTTGGCAGGAGTAGGGACCGAGCAACGGGAGCTCACCCTGTCGTGTGGATTTGAACCGCCAAGCTTCTGATCGGCAAGCCCTAGGCTCTGTGGTTTAGACCACAGCACCAACCACATCCCTTACTTAGATACTTAGAAAGACTTTTTGTTCTGCCTCTAATGCATATGCAATTATAGTTGCCCATATAAGGATCTCATTAGTAGAATGTGTAATTCTAGGGTTGGACAGAAACTTATGCATATTCATGCCTTAAGAACTGTGTATCAGAGAGCACTCGCTCTGTAAGCGTCGCTCAGAATTTGGAACTGATTCCTCTGAGTCAACTTTACTGGCCAATAAAGACAACAAACCCTTTTCTTCTCCTCAACATGCATGGGTTTTCCTTTCAGCCTGTTAATTTGCAACAAGTTGCTGACATTGTGTTTTGGGATTAGAGCCTGACCCAAATGTAGGTTCATTGATTTCAATGGGTCTACTCTGAGTAGAATTTAGTTCAGTACAACCCATTGCATTTACCTGAATGTGATCTAAATGCAGCATGTCTCCAGTCTCTTACACAGATGTTCAACTTCCAAAGATTTGAGTGAGGGAGCAATAACCTGAAGGCAGTATGTTATGCATCTGTGTGCACAGACCATTTTTCACAAAGGGCATTCAACTGAATGTACCTTAGGCAAGAAAAGAGAGACAAAATGTGGGAATTGTTTGTCCAGACACGGACCAACTTCCAAGGGGCCGAAGCTGTTTATAGATTTGGGCAGTGCCACAAACTCTCTTCCACATAACTGCCAATAATAAAATGTGGGTAATGGAAAACACCTGCCATTTTGCATATATCCAGAATGGAAGGAGGAGTGTGTGTGTGTGTGTGTGTGTGTGTGTGTGTAATAACAGAACTATGATCTGTTTTCAACCAGCCTTGCAATGTTCCTAGTTTTCATTTCCGCTGCTTGGCAGATCTCATCCTAGGCAGAAACTAGTAATTACTTCTTACTGTGACATTTAGAATTATAAATGAAATTGGAATGTACTTTCTAATTCCCCAATCAACTTGATTGATTTGTCTTTTCATTCCCTTAATGGCATTGCTTATTAGACTGTCTAATACAGACTTTATTGGAAGGTAGGGACAAGAATATTAGCTTCCTAAGATTTTGACATAGTTATAATGACACCTGGATCCACTCTGAAGAGGCAGAATTCTGTATCATTTTTCAGCAAGATACACTTTTTTTAAATAATAAAAAGGATGGTCTTTCCAGCTAGTATAGCAGTAATCTGGAAAGACCCTACAATACCAGTACTGTAGAGTGGGGAGTGAAAACCTATTTACATTCTCTTCATTACAGCTACAAATAGCACATCTAGTAAGCACACATTTAGTAAGCATTCACAGGATGCTTTCAATAAATGCAGAGGCATAGCATGGGGGGCAGGGAGCCATGGCCCTCAGCACACATTTCTGAGAGGGTGCAATCAGGTGCCCCCACGACAGGCACGAAGCGGCTGACAGCTGAGGTGTGGTGGCAGGTGGGTTGGTCTAGTGGGCAGGTGGATGGAGGCAGTGAGAGAGGAGCCTGTTGGAAGGAGACTCTGTTCACCCTCCATGAGGGCTCCACACACCCCACTGGCATGCCCCCCCTACCCCAGCTGCCCAGTCCACCAGGGGTGTTCAACACTTGCCTTGCCCGGGCACCAGCAACCCACACTACGCCACTGAATAAAGGGGCAGTTGCTGCGACTATCAATTCAATATCTGAGCTGTGCAAATGTACAGTGGTACCTCAGGTAAAATACTTAATTCATTCCGGAGGTCCGTACTTAACCTGAAATTGTTCTTAACCTGAAGCACCACTTTAGCTAATGGGGCCTCCTGCTGTCGCCGCACCGCCGGAGCCCGATTTCTGTTCTTATCCTGAAGCAAAGTTCTTAACCTGAAGCACTATTTCTGACTTAGTGGAGTGTGTAACCTGAAGCATATGTAACCTGAAGCGTATGTAACCCGAGGTACCACTGTACAGTGGTGCCTCGCAAGACGTAAAGAATCCGTTCCGCGATTCTCTTTGTCTAGCGGTTTTTTCGTCTTGCGAAGCAAGCCCATTGACGGCTTAGCGGATTAGCGCTATTAGTGGCTTTTAGCGGCTTTTAGCGGCTTAGCGGCTTATCGGATAAGCAGATAAGCGGCTTAGAAAAATGGGGGGGAGGGGAAAAAAGTCGGAAAAACTCGCAAGACATTTTGTCTTGCGAAGCAAGCCCATAGGGAAATTCGTTTTGTGAAGCGCCTCCAAAACGGAAAACCCTTTCGTCTAGCGGGTTTTTCGTCTTGCGAGGCATTCATCTTGCGGGGCACCACTGTACAGATATTTAAAGGTAACATGCAACGAGTTTAGAGCCTGAACTGTACAAATCAACATGCACGTGCACTTTCACAAAAGCACTTGTACATGTACACATAAAGACAGCTTGTAGTTGTTGTAGATGAGTTTCTTGAACATCCTCATGCTTACTCAGAAGTAAGTCCACCTATGCTCAGTTGAGCTTACACCACAGTAACTGTGTGCAGAAGTGAAGCTTAATATTTCAGGGCACAGAATGGACCAGTGCTTTTTTCCTTTCCTTTTCTTTTTAGTAGAAGAGGGTGCCAATATGCACCATGAAGTTGTTACAGTAAGTGCCACACTTTTAACATTTGTACGGAGAAGAAGGTGCTGGTACTGTACTGTATACTTTTGAATACGCACAGAAAAAAGCAGTGGAAGGGACAATACCAAAAAGCATTTAGTACACCCAAAACTCCAGTGAATTAAAACCTTTCGGGAGATTAAATATGGCAATAACTGGAATAAGGAGGAAAATGTTATTTTAAAATGAAGGGATCTAAGCTAAAAGACAAAAGACTTTAACATTATTACCTTCCAAACTGACGTATCGCAAATGACAACTGACTCAGCTACATAACAAAGAGATTACTGTATGTGGTAGGAGTACCCAGGGTGGATATTATCTGGCATTGATTACTGCCTCTTGGATGGCAATTGCTACTTTCCTGAATCTGAAAGAGCTCAACTGTTCTCTGTCGCTGTACTATATTTTCATGTGTTTATGGGCTGCAAGCACAGTGTGTTTCTTTTGTTCCCAGAGAATTCAGTGTATCAAATACATTTTAGTTCAGCATACATTCCCAGCAGGAGTGCAAGCCTGCTTAAATTGCAAAACACTTCACAAATGTGCCTGGAGTGGTGCCAGAACTCAGAAGGTGAAATCTCTGAGGAGCGTAGCTGCTGTGCTCCCCTATGACCAGGGACAATTGGTGGTGGTTGTAGGGAGGACTGGGACCTCAAACTGTTTTGGCATTTAATTCATTTCACAACTTGTTTTTATGTGCATCCCTCAGCTTTGTTGTTGTTTAGTCATTTAGTCGTGTCCGACTCTTCGTGACCCCATGGACCAGAGCACGCCAGGCACTCCTGTCTTCCACTGCCTCCCGCAGTTTGGTCAGACTCATGTTTGAAGCTTCGAGAACACTGTCCAACCATCTCGTCCTCTGTCGTCCCCTTCTCCTTGTGCCCTCCATCTTTCCCAGCATCAGGGTCTTTTCCAGGGAGTCTTCTCTTCTCATGAGGTGGCCAAAGTCTTGGAGTCTCAGCTTCACAATCTGTCCTTCCAGTGAGCACTCAGGGCTGATTTCCTTAAGAATGGATACGTTTGATCTTCTTGCAGTCCATGGGACTCTCAAGAGTCTCCTCCAGTACCATAATTCAAAAGCATCAATTCTTCGGCAATCAGCCTTCTTTATGGTCCAGCTCTCACTTCCATACATCACTACTGGGAAAACCATGGCTTTAACTATGCGGACCTTTGTTGGTAAGGTGATGTCTCTGCTTTTTAAGATGCTGTCTAGGTTTGCCATCGCCTTTCTCCCAAGGAGCAAGCGTCTTTTAATTTCATGACTGCTGTCACCATCTGCAGTGATCATGGAGCCCAAGAAAGTAAAATCTTTCACTGCCTCCATTTCTTCCCCTTCTATTTGCCAGGAGGTGGTGGGACCAGTGGCCATGATCTTCGTTTTTTTGATGTTGAGCTTCAGACCATATTTTGCGCTCTCCTCTTTCACCCTCATTAAAAGGTTCTTTAATTCCTCCTCACTTTCTGCCATCAAGGTTGTGTCATCTGCATATCTGAGGTTGTTGATGTTTCTTCCGGTGATCTTAATTCCAGCTTGGGAATCATCCAGCCCAGCCTTTCGCATGATGAATTCTGCATATAAGTTAAATAAGCAGGGGGACAATATACAGCCTTGCCGTACTCCTTTCCCAGCTTTGAACCAATCAGTTGTTCCATATCCAGTTCTAACTGTAGCTTCTTGTCCCACATAGAGATTTCTCAGGAGACAGATGAGGCACTCCCATTTGTTTAAGAACTTGCCATAGTTTGCTGTAGTCGACACAGTCAAAGGCTTTTGCATAGTCAATGAAGCAGAAGTAGATGTCTTTCTGGAACTCTCTAGCTTTCTCCATAATCCAGCGCATGTTTGCAATTTGGTCTCTGGTTCCCCTGCCTCTTCTAAATCCAGCTTGCACTTCTGGGAGTTCTCGGTCCACATACTGCTTAAGCCTTCCTTGTAGAATTTTAAGCATAACCTTGCTAGCATGTGAAATGAGTGCAATTGTGCGGTAGTTGGAGCATTCTTTGGCACTTCCCTTCTTTGGGATTGGGATGTAGACTGATCTTCTCCAATCCTCTGGCCACTGCTGAGTTTTCCAAATTTGCTGGCATATTGAGTGTAGCACCTTAACAGCATCATCTTTTAAAATTTTAAATAGTTCAGCTGGAATATCATCACTTCCACTGGCCTTGTTATTAGCAATGCTTTCTAAGGTCCCTCAGCTTAGAGTGGCAAATTTTAGCAAGCAAGAGATGTGATTTGGTAAAAGACATAGTCTTTTTAATAACTGTGATAGTGTAGTGGCAAATTCAGAAATGCAAGGTCTTTTCATCATAGTCACAGCCACACCCCTTCTAAGATTATACAGTAATCATATATTTGCATAATAATGACATTTAGGGATGCATTGCAATGATCAACCCAGATCTCCATGTGTTGCCTTTTGACTACATCTTTGATTTTCTGCACACATAAATGTGCAAATGATTTGAAGTGCTCCAGTATCTTTTTTAAGGGGGTGGCTTAAGTTGATTTTTTTCATGAAGTTCCACTGGAATGCAACAGAACTTGCACATCATTCTCTTGAAACTAAAGCACCTTGTGTTTTCATTCTTCCTAAATGCTTAGCTTTGGAGCATACAGAACAGCTCCTCAGTGTTCTTCCTGCATAGCTGTCAACTTTTCCCTTTTCTTGCGAGGAATCTTATTCGGAATAAGGGAATTTCCCTTAAAAAAAAGGGAAACATTGACGGCTATGCTTCCTGAGTGCCTTCTAACCCTCGGACCCAACCTCCATGGCTGACTCACTTCCTTTCACTCAGATTGACTCAGATCAGATCCACACAAAGGGTGAAATGATGTCTTCTCAGTGGCTGAAAATCTCCCCTTTCATAGTGACTGAGCAGCTGTAGGACTCTAGAAACTGGGACCATGCAGAAAAAGAGTCATGGGTCTTTAAACTCCTGCAACCAGGGACCACTACATCTCTGATTGACAGATATAGATTTTGTCATGTTAAAAAGTTACAAATGCCCACAAATATTAATAAATTATATTGGTTCTGGGGGCAAAATAACAGACTGTGATGAGCAGCTCCTTGCAGATCAGCTAATGAAATAAACCAGGGTTTTCAGAACTTGGGTCTCCAGCTGTTTTGGACTACAGTTCCCATCATCCCTGACCATTGGTCCTGCTAGCTAGGGATGATGGGAGTTGTAGTCCAAAAACAGCTAGAGATGCTTTGCCTAAGGGGCCTCAAATGCTGGAAGTGATCAGGGCCTCTCTGTACCTCTGAAGGGCCTGCCGACAACACTTCCTGAGGTGATGTGGCTTTTAGTTTCTTCTGAAACTGAAAGAAAAAAAGAAGGAGGCTAAAGCTGGAGTGTTGTCACCACCCTGCAACCCGTTAAGAATATATTGAGACGGGGCCTGTCATCATCTCAGGCTGTTGTGAATACATGCTGGAAGTTTCCTCAGCAATCAAGGTCTGGCTGGAGGGCATGGCTCTCTCAGTGTACAGAAATGGAAGAAATTCAGGGGTGGGAGAGTTGTGGGCTTGAGAAACAGAACTACTCTTGTCACAGTTACAGGTAGGTAGCCGTGTTGGTCTGCCGTCGTCAAAAAAAAATTAAAAAATTCCTTCCAGTAGCACTTAGAGACCAACTAAGTTTGTTATTGAAAGGGACGCCTAGGACTTGCCGATCAGAAGGTTGGCGGTTCGAATCCCCACAACGGGGTGAGCTCCCGTTGCTCAGTCCCTGCTCCTGCCAATCTAGCAGTTCGAAAGCATGTCAAAGTGCAAGTAGATAAATAGGTACCGCTCCGGCGGGAAGCTAAACGGTGTTTCCGTGTGCTGCTCTGGTTTGCCAGAAGCGGTTTGGTCATGCTGGCCACATGACCCGGAAGCTGTATGCCGGCTCCCTCGGCCAATAAAGCGAGATGAGCACCGCAACCCCAGAGTCGGCCACAACTGGACCTAATGGTCAGGGGTCCCTTTACCCTTTACCGTTTAAGTTTGTTATTGGTATGAGCTTTCGTGTGCATGTACATTTAAAACATTTAAACATTCATTTAAAACATTTAAACATTCAAGCATTTTAAACTTCCCTAAACAGGGCTGCCTTCAGATGTCTTCTAAAAGTCAGATAGTCATTTATTTCCTTGACATCTGGTGGGAGGGCATTCACAGGGAGGGTGCCACTACTGAGAAGGCCCTCTGCCTGGTTCCCTGTAACCTCACTTCTCGCAGTGAGGGAACCACCAGAAGGCCCTCGGAGCTGGACCTCAGTGTCTGGGCTGAATGATGGGGGTGGAGATGCTCCTTCAGGTATACTGGAAACCTCTGCCCTAGACCAAATCCTTGCCACCAGCCCAACTGTCTTTCTATGCTCCCTTCAGTTCCCACTTAACCTTGACATTCTATACTCCAAGCAATCTCTTCTGCCATCCCCTCCAAACACAAACTCCAGACCTGGTTCACTGCAAGTCCTTTTGGGGTGTCAAAGGGCAAGTGAGGCTGTGGGGTTATCTGTTGAGCGCTGTCCCGAAATCCATGTGACTCATCCCAACCATGCCACCGACTGTATTGGGGCATAACTTTGGAAGATACGAAGTTCCCTTACAGCAACACAGACCATTGCTCAAACTAGCTTAGTATTGCCTACACAGACTGGCAGTGACTCTCCAGGGTTAGAGACAGGGGTATCTCCCAGCCCTGCTTTGGGAAACCAGGATTGAACCCAAGATCTTCTGCAGATGCTTTACCACTGAGCTATAGCTCTTATGAAGCAAGGAGCCTGCTCTTTGAATGGAAGATTCCGAGAAGGGCAATCAGTCCAGTGAATATGATCAGGTTGTTGTTGCTTTCAGTCCATAAATGCTAGGCAACTGGTAATTATTTTGGTAATTTACATAATTTCACCACAGCAGACAGTGAGAACAGTCATGTAGTGTCTGGCAGAATAAGAACTGCAGCAGAACAGAAACAGTGTTGCATATGATGAATACAGGGCAAAAAGGAAAACGATGCCCTCTTTCATCTCCATTCCCTCTTCACACAGTCCCTGCTTTCTGGCCTGTTGCAATGAGGGTATTTTGCTGTTATCGTAATTATAGACACCACTATTTCAAACTGTGATAATTAATCACCCAGGTTTTCCAAATGTGCTTTCCCAGAATATGCCGGGGTTACCTGGGGGCTGAGCAAGGGCTTCTCAGCGTGGAGATCAGTAATGGCAGACTAGTTTCAGCTTGCCTGTTATTACCAGTCTTACTTAGCAGTGAGCCACAAAAAATGCCACATATATTCAGGTCATACTCTGTTTACTTTCTATTCACAAGCTGAGACAGAAAGCCATGCTTATATAAAAAGGCACCTGAGAGGAATGCTTTAGAAATGTGATATTTGCACATTTCAGGAAGAACTGATCTAAATTATTGTATGGATCAGAATTTAGGCTGCAAACCTAACCCCACTCACCTGGGAGTTAAGGGAGTAAAGGGACCCCTGACCATTAGGTCCAGTTGTGGCCGACTCTGGGGTTGCGGTGCTCATCTCACTTTATTGGCCGAGGGAGCCAGCGTACAGCTTCCGGGTCATTTGGCCAGCATGACTAAGCCACTTCTGGCGAACTAGAGCAGCGCACGGAAACACCGTTTACCTTCCTGCCGGAGTGGTACCTATTTATCTACTTGCACTTTGAAGTGCTTTTGAACTGCTAGGTTGCAGGAGCAGGGACCGAGCAACAGGAGCTCACCGTCAACCTTCTGATCAGCAAGTCCTAGGCTCTGTGGTTTAACCCACAGTGCCACCCGCGTCCCAATTACCTGGAAGTAAGCGCCATTAAATGCAAGTGGATTTGCTTCTGAGTAGACATGGTTATGATAGCAGTGATAGAGCTTTTTTCAGCTGGAACTCACCAGAACTGAGTTCCAGCACCTCTTGGGTGAATTCTCATGGAACTTTGAAGTGTCAGGCATAGCTCTAATGGCTTTAGCCCAAACGTAGCAGAGTTTTCCTGCACAGCGAAGAAGCTAGTTGAGGTGGAAATGACTAGTCAACTAGACTCAGAATAACTATTTACAGGATTTATTAAAAGGAAAAAAAAACCAGCAGAGTTTCTGCATACAAAACAAAGTAAAATAAATCCTTTCTCTCTCTCTCTCTCTCTCTTAACCACACACAGCACTCCTACTCCTAACTCATCTAACCCAAACTGTGCTAGCATTCCTAGATAACAGAGTTGAGTGCTGGTCGTTAACCAATCGGAGTAAGTAGTGTCTAGGTCAAGCAGACCTTGGCTTTCTGCCAAGAGTAAATTGACACTGCCTTGAGTTAATTGTGTGAAGCCAGAATCTGTAAGTTTCATGAGAATCAATTAACAGAAACTGAACAAATTCTGGCACCCCTTTAGCATTGCGTTCCTTTTGCGGGGGCTGTGTGGCTGGTGGCATGGCTCTCATATCGTTCTTCAATAACCGCTGGAGAGGACATGATGTATGTCCAGCTTTCATTTCAATAGAAAAAGGAATGAAAGGAATGATACAGAATCAAGGTCAATTCTGTGTCTAGCACAGCTGTTTACCAACTCCACCTGGTACACCAGCTGAGACCCTACTTGCCTGCTCCCTGTCTCACAAGAGTGGTACATGCTCTAGTTATCTCCCACTTGAACTACTGCAATGTGCTCTTTGAAGGTGACTCAGAAACAACAACTAATACAGAATGCGGCAGCTAGACTGGTGACTAGGAGCAGCCACTGGGACCATATAACACTGGTCCTGAAATATCTTCACTGACTCCCAGTACATTTCCGAGTACAATTCAAAGTGTTGGTATTAAAAGGTCTCAGCTCCTTATTTCTGAAGAAGCGCCTTCATCCCCATCATTCAGCCCAGACACTGAGATCCACCTCCGAGGGCCTTCTGGTGGTTCCCTCACTGCAAGGAGTGAAGTTACAGGGAACCAGGCAGAAGGCCTTCTCAGTGGTGGCACCCACCCTGTGGAACACCCTTCCATTAGATGTCAATGACATAACTAACTGTACAACTTTTAGAAGACATCTGAAGGCAGCCCTGTATCAGGAAGTTTTTTTAATGTTTGGTGTTTTATTGTGTTTTTATGTGTTGGAAGCCCCCCAGAGCTGCTGGAACAACTCAGTAAGATGGGTAGGGTGTAAATAATAAAATTATTATTTTTTAAGCTCCTAATATTTTAATAATAATCCAGCTGGATCGGGCCCATCATACATAGTCCAGCTTCTTGTTCTCACAACGGCCGACTAGAAGCCCCAATGGGACACTTGCAAGAAGCTGAATGTGAGATCTCTCTCCCTGCTTATGATTCTAGCAACTAGCATTGAGAAGCATATTCCTGCTGACACTTGGCAGAGTTCCCCACCTCCCAAATTCACTGTCATCCTTCATTAAAGATCTCTAGCTTGTAAGAACCTCAGAGGAGCAGGCACATCCAGCAGCCATAGCAGGTGCTCACATTACAAGCAAATTGTTCATAATGAGCACCACGGTTGCTCTCCCTCAACCTCAAAAGCAAGGAAGCAAACAAGCAAGCAAACGAACAAAAAAAAACCCCTGAGCTATAGCTAGTGGGGCTTTTAGCAAACAACCATCATTAGCAAATCTGGCACCTAATGGGCAGTACAATAAGGCATAGCAGAACATGTTGGCTTAATGGGGAGGCTATTACTGAACAGTGGACCATGTCTGCAGCTTCCTCTGTAGCTCGGGTTTAATTCAGTACCATGCGAGCAGCACTCATCAGTCTTTATTTATCCATTCATTCATACCTCACCCATCTGGTTGGGTTTCCCCAGCCTCTCTGAGCGGCTCCCAACAGAATAATAATAATAATAATAATAATAATAATAATAATAATAATAATGATAATAATAATAAAGCAGGGGTCAGCAAACATTTTCAGCAGGGGGCTGGTCCACTGTCCCTCAGACCTTGTGGGGGGCCGGAATATATATATATAGGGGGGACAAATTCCTATGCCCCACAAATAACCCATTTTAAATAAAAGCACACATTCTACTCATGTAAAAACACCAGGCAGGCCCCACAAATAACCCAGAGATGCATTTTAAGTAAAAGGACACATTCTACTCATGTCAAAACATGCTGATTCCCAGACCGTCGTCCACGGGCTGGATTTAGAAAGCAATTGGCCAGATCCAGCTTCTGGGCCTTAGTTTGCCTACCATGATAACAAAGCAATCAAACGTTTAAAACTCCCCTAAACACTAGCAAAGATTACCATTGTGCACCCCTGCCTAGCCAGAGCCTTGTTTAGCTGGTGGGATTTTTTGTGTGCCATGGCATTCTCATTTGAAAGGCATTGTTGTGAACAATAGCTGCATGTGCACTGTACATTAAAAACACATGAGAAAATCAAAGAATCTTGGGAGCTGCAATCTGCCCTTCGCATAGCTATAATTTACAGCACCCTCAAGAAACTGCAGTACCTTGGATTCTTTGAGGAGGGCATATGTGTGTTGTAAATGTTTGGCATGTAGGCAGGCAGTGTATAGACTCAGGGAAATTTTCTTCAGTGTAATGTCATTTTTTTAAGGAGAAGAGGCCGTTTTCTAGCAGTGCATAAGACTCTTAATCTCAGGGTCGTATGTTTGAGCCCCACATTGGGCAAAAGATTCCTGCATAATTTCATCTGACACTACAGTTCTACAATACTACAATTCTTTATAAAGAAGGAAATTTCTCAGGAAATGACAACACAGGGCCTTCAAAATTTAATAATAATAATAATAATAATAATAATAATAATAATAATAATTTCTTAATTCTACCCCGCCCACTCTGGGCAGCTTTCAACAGAACATTAAAAACAGAATAAAACTTCAAACATTAAAAACTTCCCCAAAGAGGGCTGCCTTCAGATGCCTTCTAAAAGTCAGATAGTTATTTATTTCCTTGACATCTAATGGGAGGGGGTTCCACAGGGCGGGTGCCACTACTGCAAAGGCCCTCTGCCTGGTTCCCTGTGACCTCACTTCTCACAGTGAGGGAACCGCCAGAAAGCCCTCGGCGCTGCACCTCAGTATACTTTCCCATTTCTATGCTGACGATCCTGGATGATTTTCATAATATCAGAAATCTATTAGAGATGTTTCCCACTCCAGAGATGATTATTTTTATTATTCGTATGCCTCCCATCTGGCTGGGTTGCCCCAGCCACTCTGAGCGGCTCAGAGCAAAATATAAAAATACAATAAAGTGGATGCTGAAAATTGCATTTTAGGCGGCAGTGTTTGCCTGGATTTGTTGTCACCATATAATGCGCCTCTTTTCCCTCAGACCCAAGTGCAGTAGCAATGCCTGGGAGCCACTGACCTGAGATAAAAAGAACACACATACATCTTATATGCTATTCTGTCCTTGCAGAGCTCAAACATGTCACTGTTGAGACCGTTGAGAGCGTAGCTTTCTAAATTGGAGGCCACTGAAGCATCTTTAAACTGAATGCCTTTCGGTACAGAGAATTGGCGGCTCTCTTCAGTCTATAATCCAGGTGTCTATTTAGTTGTTATGTATCCTCCACATTCTTATGTTGTGATTATGATGCTGCCAAGGTAAATGAGGAAAGAGGCTATGCCCTCTCCAGTCTCAATGGCCATTGATTATCATGATTTGGCTAGCTTTGAACCCAAGGAAGAGCTGCTCTCCCTGTCCCTCTTGAAAGGTTCTCAAGTGGCTGTGGGAGTTTCCCTTCTTAAGACTAATATGATTGATAATTTAAGAACAACGAGGGCCTAATTTACATAGTGGCCTGGCACCATTTATTGAGAATCATTCATTGCATGGCAAGTCCCCTCCCCCCATGTGAAATGAAGACACCAGACACATTATTTAAGGTTAATGGGCAGAAAAGGCCACAACTTTATTGATTACAGGAATTGAAAGGTATTGGCCTTAGGTATTGGCTCCTATTGACTACCCGGCATGGAGACTGGGAAGGGTTAACCACAAGCCGGGGGAGTCCTGTTGAAGTACGCCAACTAGGATTCCCCGGGTGTTACCACTCGGGGGCGTGCCGTAGGCCCTCACCTCCCTAGGTTTCGGACAGGGCAACGCCCCCCGGAGTCCTCTACCGGACTACCCTTTTCCTTGGGGGAAGGTGATGTCACTTCCTTCCCCCTTCATTTGCATAACAATAACCCTCTGCCAATGCCTAACCGCCAATACCGAGGAAGTTCTGACATTTGCTACGAGGTAGGCGAAAAAACCAAATGGCTGGAAATGTGCCAAGTGGAAAAATTCCTACCAGGCCCCTTGCAGCGACCAACTGGAGTCCATAGCAAGGTCAAAGCTAGCTAAACCTAAGGGTGGGTGGGATGGGAAAAACCGGGGCAGCTGGAACGAGGCAAAGAGGGCCGTCCCCGGGTGCTCCTGTTACGATATGGATGCAATGCAGCTGCAAAGTGCTAGCTTGAAAAGTAAACATGATGGGAATGTTGGGACTGCCCGTGGGAAACAGAGGGACAGTCAATTCACAGTGCGAAGCACCAGAATTAGCTCAGAGTGTAATATGAGCTCTTCCGTTTATTCCTGTCTAGGAAGTGCAGGAAGTTTTCATCACTAGACTGCTGGAGCTTGAAGAGAGCAGTCACGTTTTTTGTAATGCTGCAAAGACAGAAATAAAGGCATGTAAATACGTTTCTGTCTATCTCTTTCCCCTGCCCGGGGAGGCAGGAAAGAGGGGGTGTGTTCTTCTCATGCTGAGAAGGATCGCCTATCGAGACCTCGCCTGGATCTTGCTGGGGAATGCAGCCAGGGAGGTCAACAGGAGATCAAGCCGGGTGCCTGGGAGAGTTGCCAGTTTCTCCTGATATGGGCTTGATTTCCGACAGCCTTAAATGCGCTAGGCCACACCTCCCCGGCCCACCGATTGGCCAGCCGGGTCGGTGACGCGCCTGAGGATTCCCTTGCTCTCGCGGGGGCTAGAGCCAGCCCCCACGTGTGTGGGAGGGGGTGGGCCCGCAACCCCACCTCCTCTCCAGCTCGGAAGTGGCTTTGTTATTGCTGCTTTCTCCTCTGCATCTTCAATGGAACCATCAAATTGTCCTCCTGCTCATGAGTGAACTAAGGTCATTGTTTCCCCTTGTTCTCTTTGGGGGGGAGGGTCAGTGCTCTGCAAAATTCAGAATAAACCCAAGCATCAAAGTACAAAGACAGCCTAAGCATGCATCGTGGCAGCATATACCTCAATGAGCTTTTTAGTGTGGCAAGCAGTTCACTGAGCAAACAAATCATTAGCGATGATGGCAATAAATGTCAGGTGAGGGAAGCATGTTTACCCCCCCCCCAACCTTTCTCAGGAGAAGCACAAAATGTCTGTGTTGCATTAATTAATAGAATCATAGTTGCAGAGTTGGAAGGGACCCAAAGGGTCATCTAATCAAATGTTGTTGATAAGCAGTAGTCCCGTGCACAGCGGAATGATGAGGAGTACGTGCTACATACTGTATATTGCTTTATTTACACATCAAAGCTGGTATGTTACAGAAAAAACATCTTGCCTCTGCCGGAGCAGAGAAAAGCATCCTCTCTCCTCTAAAGCACACACTGAACTGCAAAGGACAGTGAAAAACAGGAAACCAGTGTACGTCACATCCAGTCTCCCTTTCCCATGGGAAAACCCAACAGTACAGACTGTGGAATGTAAACATTGTCTTGTGACAAGCATTTCGCTGCACAGTGAAGAGAGCAGAAACCAACATCCTCCCCCTTTCTGTGAACATCACTGGGCAGCGTGTTCGTACAATATCAGTACAAACCCAACTTCTGCACATAGGTACAGTGTTGATCCCTTGATACAATCTTGGACAATACATCAGCAGGAATTTCATTACCTGGCATATAGGACACCGTTACGAGTCCCTTCTGAATACGTTCCCTAGCATGTTGCAACTTCAATTGCAAGTGCTTCGTGCTTTGCTTACAACCTTCAGAATTCAGCAAAGCCAAACATGCTTTGTTGTCCTGGTAAACCTGGATTGGACATTTGACAGGAATTTTCATGTCTTTGCACAATTGTAACAACCATTCACAATCTTTAAGTGAATAAGACAGTGCATTCAGTTCAGCTTCACAAGTACTTAAGCTAACTGTTGTTTGCTTCTTGCATGACCAATCAAATAGACCCTGATTGTACATATAGCAAACTCCAGACGTACTTTTCCTGTCTGTAGTGTCACTTCCAAAACTTGCATCTGCAAATATTTCAAGACCACCAGACTTCTGATTGTTAAATCTCAGTCTGTAATGCATAGTGCCTTTCAAATACCGCGCTATGCGTTTCAGAACTTTCCAATCCTTAACAGTAGGATTGTTGACTTGTCTGCTTAGCAAATTACAGCTAACAGCAATGTCTGGTCTTGAACATCTGGCAATGAAGTTTAGCTTGCCTAGCACACTTCTGTACAGTGTAGTGTCAGAAAATGCTTCTTCAGTGTCATCTACCTGATACCTGTTATCATCGGTGTGTCTACAGGGTTAGCATCCATCAGGTTCAGTTTGCTTAACACATCAGCAATTTTCCGTGACTGGTGTACTAGAATGTTACCATCTTGATCTCTCTCTATTTCCAGAGATAGGTAGTTGTTTACCTCACCAAGATCTTTCATGTCAAAGTGCTCTTTCAGTTGAGCTAGGGCATTATTGTACATTGTGACATCCTTCCAAAAGAATAAAAGATCATCAACATAAAACAAACAATACAGTTTCTTTTGCCCCTCCTCTTTGACAAATACACATGGATCAGCTTTCCCTTGCTTAAAACCTAGAGAAAACAATACTTCAGTGAGTTTTGTGTGCCAACACCTTGCACTTTGTTTGAGACCATAAAGGGATTTCTTCAGAGCACAAACAAATCCCTGTTTTACCTGTACGCCATCAGGTGGAAGCATATAAAGTGATTCATCTAGAGATCCGTACAGAAAAGCTGTATTTACATCATGGTGACTAATGTGTAGATTCTCCTCTGCAGCTAGCTTGAGCATAAGCCTAATGCTCTCATACCTCACTGTGGGTGAGTAGGTCTCGTGATAGTCTTCACCTGGTACCTGTGCAAAACCTCTGGCTACCAATCTGGCTTTGTGTCTGACTATCTTTGATCAGTCTTCGCTTTGAAGACCCATTTGCTTCCAAGCAATTTCATTCCTGGAACTACTGGAACTAGGTCCCATGTTTTGTTCCTTTCCAAGGAATCAAGCTCAGCCTTCATTGCATTTAACCATGGCTCAGCTTCCTTTGAATCCAAATCCTGGATTTCTTGGAAACTTGAAGGTTCAAATACCTTCTTGGAGCTTTTAACAGCTGTTACTGCTATCTTAGCAAACTCATCAGCAAATCTCTTTGGAGGTCTGCCTTTTGTGGCTCTTTGTGATCTGCAAATTAGCCGTAGGTCTTCAACACTTTCCTCTTCCTTCTTAGGAGAAAAGTGACCTATTGTGAACAATGGTTCCTCCAATTCTTGATCAGAGCTTTCAGAGGGTCTCATAGAGGCTTTCACACTCTCGAAATCCTCTGAATCACCCGATTCAGTTTCAGACTCAGAATCAGAACCTTCATCAGTGGGTGTGGGTTGTTGTGGTTGCTTTTGACTATCCTCAGTCTCATCACTGTCATCAGGATAACATTGGAAAATTCCCACATTCTCCCCCCACTTGGCATTGTACTCAACACTTCTTGTGAGCTTAATTGCCTTTGAGTCAGTCATCATTATTCTGTAAGAACCTTTCTGATAACCTAGAAAGATACCATGCAATCCACGCTTGTCTAACTTGGAGTTTTGTGGTGAGTGAACCCACATGTCAGAACCAAAAATTTTCATGTGTTTGATGTATGGCTTTTTGCCAAACATCTTCTCATAGGGGGTACAACCAATCGCTGAAGATAACCTGCGATTATAACTGTAAGTGAAACATGAGAGAGCTTCGGCCCAATAACTCTCTGGAAGATTGGCATCATGCAGCAAGGTTTTTAACCCTTGAAGCAATGTCTGATTTGCTCGTTCCGCAAGTCCATTCTGCCATGGCGAGCGAGGACTAGACAAATCGTGTTGAATTCCTTTCTCAGTCAGAAAAGCTTCAAACTGCTGAGAAGTGAATTCTCCCCCGCGATCACTGAAAAGAGTCTTTACCTTCTTACCATGCACATTTTCCAACCAAGCACAGAATTCCTTGAACCTAGGAAAAGCCTCTGATTTCTGCTTGAGATTGTACACATAAATATACCTGGAAAATGCATCAATGAGAACCATGAAGTACCTGTTTCCTCCCAAAGAGGGCGCTAGTGGTCCAACCAAATCAGCATGAACAATTTGGTATGGTTCTGTAGCTTGCCTACTAGACACCTTACCTTTCGCAGCCATTTTCACCTTGTTTGCTGCGCATGCCCTGCACTTCATGTGGTACCTGCAGGGTTTAATAGTCATACCTTCAACCAAAGCAGGCATCTTAGATACTGCCTCAAAATGCAAATGACCAAGTTTCCTGTGAAAATCATGAATACATTCTGCATGCAAACTTTTGTTAGTACCTGCAATGCAACAAGTGTCATCCTGCACAACATCATCATAATACAAAACATATAAACGATCAACATATTCAGCATACAATACATAATCATTTTTCTTTGTGATGATGCACCTTTTGTTCTTAAAGGAAACGTCAATATTCCGCTCATTCAGCTGTCCAACGCTGAGCAGATTATGTTTGGCATCCGGCACATAAAGCACATTCTGTATCGATAAGTCCAAGCTGTGAAGAACAACAGTTCCGTAGCCTTTACTGGGGATTGTGTGGTCATCCGCCTGGTGAATCGCACCTTCCTGCGGTGTAAAAGACACGAACAGTCGCTTATCATTGCACATGTGGTGCGTTGCCGCTGAATCAACAACGAAGAAAGATCTAGACGTCTTCTGGACCTCTGCATCTTTTGGAGTGAAGCGTGAGACCATTGCCTTGGGCTGCGTTGTCCTGGACACTGGACCTTTGCCTTTGCCTCGGCCTTTTCCACGCGATGAGCTTTCGCTGCGCTGCTCTGTCTTGGCCCTGGGATATTTGCATTCCCTCTTCATATGGCCTAGACGTCCACACGAGTAGCATTTCACTGCCTTCAAAGCTTTGGCGTCATCTGGTGGTTCCACTGCACTATGGGATGACGACTGTGAAGTCTCCCCCTTGCCCATGCAGCTAGCACCCCGGCGATCTGCTTCATTGAGAATCACGGCAGTAACATAATCCACTGTCAGCTGAGCAGTAGGCTGTACAGCAATCTGAGTCGCAACAGACTCCCAACCTGAACCCAAAGATTGTAGTATCATGAAGGAATACACAGCCTCTGGAAAGTTGAGTCCTCTCTGTTGCAGCTCATGTCTCAGATTCTGCATCTCCATCAGATGTTTACGCACATCTCCACCTTCAGCAAGAGCCATATTATGCAGCTTGTTAAAGTAAAACATAGTGGATCCAGCTTCTGTCCTCAAGTGAGCCTCTCTCAAAGCGTCCCAAATTTGTCTGGCTGAGGTCTTATCACGCAATAGACAGAGCTCTTCTGGGGATACTATCAATGTAAGAGTTCCCCTTGCTTTGGAATCTTTAGCTTGCCATGCATCTGTAACTGGAGCTGGGGGGGTGTCTGTAATAACTTCAAACAGACCCTCTTTCCGCAGAATAGCCTCTGCATAGAGAACCCAGTCCGCATAGTTTTTCTTATTGAGCTTAGGAATCCCACAAGCATCCTGAAGGGCCATCATGACTCTGGCATTAGCCTTCTGTGTCATCTCTGCTGCTTTAAATCAGGCTGCTTTATACAAGCTGTGTCTGTGTACAGCTGCTTCAAACCAAAGGCAAGTTCAAAACAGCCTCTGTGAGCCTGTGCCATTCTGCTTAACTGCAGCTGCTTCAAACCTCATTCCAAAGGCAAGTTCAAAATAAAGTTCTAAAGTGCTTTCTCTCTGCTGCCATAAATAGTGCTGCGTCACTATTTTCTGCAGCTGCTTTCCTCCAAGAGCACTTTTAAAAGTTACTTTCGATTTCCCCGCATAGTAACTTTGCCCGGCAAACGGCTTTAAAAGTTCAAAGTCCAGCCATAAAGCCATTAATTAGAAGCTGGCAGGCTGCCCGGAGCAGTAGCACATACCTCATCAATCATCTTGACGCGCAGAGCAGATTCCGTTCCGATCTGTCCCCCTGCATTCCGATCCTTTGCCGGCACTCCGATTCGACTTCTGGAGCCCATTCTTAAGATGACTGCGTTTTTCTGGGCCCGGAACCATATGTTGTTGATAAGCAGTAGTCCCGTGCACAGCGGAAGGATGAGGAGTACGTGCTACATACTGTATATTGCTTTATTTACACTTCAAAGCTGGTATGTTACAGAAAAAACATCTTGCCTCTGCCGGAGCAGAGAAAAGCATCCTCTCTCCTCTAAAGCACACACTGAACTGCAAAGGACAGTGAAAAACAGGAAACCAGTGTACGTCACATCCGGTCTCCCTTTCCCGTGGGAAAACCCAACAGTACAGACTGTGGAATGTAAACATTGTCTTGTGACAAGCATTTCGCTGCACAGTGAAGAGAGCAGAAACCAACAATCAAATCCCCTGCAATGTAGAAATCACATGGTCACCAACCTCATCCAGATTCTGCCTTCTACGGTATTAGTTTGGTGTCATTTGCAAATTTGATGAGCGTTCCCACTATTCCTTCATCCAAGTCATTTATAAAGATGTTGAACAACACTGGACCCAGGACAGAATCCTGCAGCACCTGACATGTCAGGTTTTTTCCAGGAAGATGAGGAACCATTGGGGAACACTCTTTGGGTTTGGTCAGTCAACCATCTACAGTAAAATCATTCACAAGAATGATTCACCAGCTTCACAAGAATATCACAAGGAGCTTTGTCATACACCTTACTGAAATTAAGATACGCTACATCCACAGCATTCCCCTGATCCACCAACTCTACTAAAAAAGAGAGAGAGAGAGAAATAATATTAGTTCCGCATAACTGGCTTCTGAGAAACTCATGCCAGCTCTTAGTAATCACAGCATCCTTTTCTAAGAGCTCACAGGCCAATTATTTAATTATCTGTTCTAGGACCTTTCCTGGAATCAATGTCAAACTGTCCTGTCTTTCTTCCTTTTTGTAGATGAGGTCATTTGCCTGCCTGCAGTCTGCAGGGACCTCACCTCTTTTCCAAGAATTCTCAAAGTTTATAGACAGAGGTTCTGAGATCACATCTGCAAGCTCCTTTAGTACCCTCGGGTGGCCCTGGATATCTGAATTCATTTAAAGTGACTAGATGTTCCCATACCACCTCCTTCCCTCTCTTGGGCTACAATTCCCTCTCTACATCATTTATTCTATTATCACCAGGTTGGGCACTGTTTTCCTTTTGGATAAAGACAGAGGCAAAGGAGGTGGTGAGCAGTTCTGTCTTCTCTCTTCACCCAATAGCATTTCTCCTTCTTTGTACAAAGGAACTACTGTTTTCTTGTTCTTCCTCTTGCTTTTAACATAGTAAAACAACAACAACAAAAACCCAGCATTTTTGTTATTTTTTAATCTCTCTTACAAGCCTGATCTTGTTATGATCTTTAGCCTGCCTGACCTTTTCCTTCTAAATGTTGGTTACATACTCCCTTCATGATTTGCCCCTTCTTCCATTTCTTATACATGCCCCTTTTGAATCTCATTTAAGTTAAACCACCCAGCAGTGCTCTAGTTGATGCTTTGCATGTTGTTTCGTTCTTTTATTCTGTGGGTGGAGATTGACATAACTGAATGTCCCTCCATACAAAGCAACAACAATGTTGCACATAGAAAACTAGCCTTTTGGGGAGACATTTTCCCAACCTTGCCTTGTCCCTGACAAGCTAGACCTCTATATGCGAGGAATTTAAATTTACATTTTTGGCTTGGGGTAGCATTGTTTCATGTGATTCCCCACCTGCAGTCTGAAGTGGTTCAGCTCAGAGAGAGCTTTGCTATAGCATTATAGGGATTATGCGCACCATCAGAGTTTCTGATTGTTCATGCTTCAGAAACCATGCGATGAATTGTCTACTCTACTCTCACATTCCCACTTTGAGTCTTTGAGTCAGTCCATTGAACACATCAGCTTAAATGGCAGATCAATCTCTTGAAAATATCTGTGACAGCGCCCCTTGGCAGAGGCAGCAAAAATATATGCACACTAGGCAAGTATAGTCACATTTATTTCTGAATCCCACAAGGAGCTGCTATGTGAGCTCTACTTTCTCTAGTTAACATTCCCTTGATTGTATGTTTTGTGTTTTATTTGTAATTTTTGCTAATCCTGCCATCTGTTGAACCAGTTGCCATCACTGAAACAGCCTTTCTGGGTAGTGGCCCCTAGGCTTTGAGATTGACTTTCTGTCTCTGGCTGATGCACAGTGCAGGGGTGTGGAAGGAGAGGTCTTGGAGCATGTCTACTAGAAGCACTGACTTGCATGTGTACACACAAACACATACAGTGGTACCTCGGGTTAAATACTTAATTCATTCCGGAGGTCCATTCTTAACCTGAAACTGTTCTTAACCTGAAGCACCACTTTAGCTAATGGGGCCTCCTGCCGCTGCCACGCCGCCGGAGCACAATTTCTGTTCTCATCCTGAAGCAAAGTTCTTAACCTGAGGTACTATTTCTGGGATAGCAGAGTCTGTAACCTGAAGCATCTGTAACCTGAAGCGTATGTAACCTGAGGTACCACTGTATACACTGGCAAACCTTTCAAGTTGCTATGGGAGGCATTGCATACCCAACCTCTCATTTTATATGCATTTGTTTTTATGTTTTAGACATCCAATTGAATTGAGTCAATCAGACCAAATCACCTTGGTGCATTCTTTTGAGCTGCTAATGGCTTGATTCGCCAAAATACAGTTTCTGCTTTCTTGACTAGCTGTTTTGTGAACAATGATAGCTCAATCAATTCAGCTATAGGTGTTCCTTTATCTTTATTTGTCAACTATCAGTTGTCATTTTTAAAGGTCACATTTTCCACCTACCAGGACTCCAGCACCAAATGAAGTTTCCAAACGAGACATCTGACCAGTGTGCTCCAACTGTTCCCTCCCAGCTAAGTGGCTATAAGATTGTAGTGTGAATCTAGTTGCAAGGTTTATCACAATGTAGCAGCTGCTTCACATCTTCAGTCATATCAGGGGAACAAGGAAAGAAATATGCAGGGACCCACAAGGGCAAGCATTAACGCGATTGGAATCTTTCATGCTAGTGTTCTGCTTACTTGAGCAAACCAAGGACACAACAGAATGAAAATTAAAAGCTTCGAGGTAGTGGGGGGGGGGTTTAAATGGCCAGGGTACAAAATCAAAAATCCAGCTACAATTGTTGCCTTTTACAAATGAAACATTGGTCTTTGCACATGAAACCTCCTGTCTTTTTCAGATAAACCCCATTTTGCTTTGAAAATGAGTTTGCAGCATCAAGGATAATCCATATACCCTCTGTGAAGGAAAACACAAGCAGAGCACCCGTTTTGTCAAGCAGGGAGATAAATGCAAATCAATGGGGAAATGTCTGAACAAGGGCTCAATTTGTGTACATTGGAGAATGGTGGGGGCAGGTCTGGTTTCAGGGAGCTGAAAATGTTTCAGGAAGGATCAAAGCACAGTGGTAGGCTATATAGAAGGACTCCGTTTTGATCCTTGGTATTTCCAGGTAGGGCTCAGAATGTCTCTTGTCTACAGCCCTGGAAAGCCACTTCCAGTCACTGTTTATTCAATTTATTTTTATTTATTTGCAGATATATAAACTGCTTTAAACCCCAAGAGCTATCAGAAAGGTAGATTAAGCAAAATCATAATAAGACATTTTTGGTGATTTTAAGTTGCTTTAAACCAGCTTTTCTCAACCCGTGGGTCCCCAGATGTTGTTGGACTACAACTCCCATCACCCCTAGCTAGCAAGGCCAGAGCTCAGGGATGATGAGAGTTGTAGTCCAACAACATCTGGGGACCCACAGGTTGAGAACCACTGCTTAAACTGCTTTACATGTTGTGTTTTAATGTTGTAGACCACCCTGTGACCTTTGGGTGAGGGGCAGGTACAGCAAGAAAACCAAACTCTGGAACGTTTCCCGGCAGCAAATCATTTCCTTATTCTCTCCTGCCACTGTTTTCATAAACATCAGGACACCAGCATTAAGCATGGATGAGATTGTGCTGGAGGTGACATGATGCGTGATCAACCCTCACAGCAGGCTACAGCTCGCTTCCTGGCTACTGTGGAGCATGACATCCAAGTCATGTTGAGTCATTCATTACATTCAAGTCATGTTGCACTAGCTGCCAGGTTAAGCTCAAGAAGCTGGTTTTGGTGCACTAAGCCCCATACAGTTTGAGACCAGGATACCTGAAAGTTGATCTCAGCCCTTATATACCTCATCGATCACTGGACTCTGCAGGTGAGGACCTCCTGCAAATGACATTTCACCAGGAGCTCCATTCCTGATCACTATAGGAACCGGGCCTTTAGCAATGTGGCGCTTTCCCTTTGGAATTCCCCCCTCCCTTGAATATAAGACTGTCGGTTGTTGTTTCTGCTGCCTTTTCTCTACTGTTGCCTACCGAAGACCATCCTCATTCAAGAAGCATTTTAAATCAAGAGGGTTCCCAGTTTGCATTGGCACTGGAATTGTTCTTAAGATACTTTAGAGATGTTTATATTGTTTTTATTATGTAGTGTTGCTACCCTGGGTTCCTTTGGGAGGAAGGGCAAGATATAAATTTAATAAAGTAAACGAAATAAAGAAAGAAGTAGACCACTCGCGACACCTCTGTAGACTTCAGTCCACCTCTTGAAGCTCTAGCCTCTGGGGCAAAGGTACGAGTCACACCTGCCCACCTTTGGCCTGGGGCTGGCCCTGTGCACAACTAGCATCTGGCTGGGAATGTTGCTTAGGAGTGAAAGGAAGGAGAAAAAGGTGTCCTACCCATTTCCAGTCCTGGTGGGCAGTTGCTCTGTTATACTGCCCATGCCTGGATTTGACCTAGGAATGGCTGAATTAGACAATCTGGGTTTCTCAGTTTCCAGTCTTCAGATGAGGTCTTCACATTTCAACATCTGCTTTGTGATCTTTGGGTTTATTTTAAAGAAGACTTTGTGGACATGCACCGGTTTCCCACCCAACTGTTTATAATCAATACAGAAGGATGCTGTGCCAAGGATTCTGTTGGTTTTGTGATTTATTTATTTTTAAAATATTTTTATTAACAATTTCCACACAACAGCTTATCAAAACATATCATTTTCATCATTTCCCCCCTTTCCCCCCTCAAACCCACCTTCCCCTCCCCCAAAGACTTCCCTCAGCTCCTCTTTCTGATTTCTCAACACTTATTATTCTCTGCATGTTATAAAATTATACAAATCCTTACATTATCTGTCAACCATGTTATCAATCAATAAATTTCTGTGTGTTTATTCAAAACCTGCCAAGGAGTCCAGTTCATTTTGTTGTCTTTTTACATAATTTGTAAAAAGTTCCCATTCTTCTTTAAAGTCACAGTTGTCCTTATCTCACAGTTTGTATGTCAATTTATCCAGCTCTGCGTAACTCATCAATTTCTCTTCCCACTGTTCTTTTGTCAGGATTTCCTCAATCTTCCATTCTTGTGCTATCAAGACTCTTGCCGCTGTTGTTGCATACATAAACGAATTCTTTATTTTCCTTGGCAGGTCTTGTCCTACAATCCCTAACAAAAATGCTTCTGGTTTTTTAAACAAATGTCATTTTCTGTCGGTTATGTGATTCTAAGGTAATTGCGGGGGACACACTGAATAATAAATTGGTCGAAGCACAAGTTCCATGGTTACTCTGGGTTCAAATCAGAATGTTTTGAAATAATGTGACAGTAAATGAGGCTGCGATGGGGAAATGATCAAGTTTGGTTCTTTCAAGCAGAGACTGTACTTTTACCCTGCAGTACCTGCTGTAATATGCAGGGGGCGTAGGAAGGGGGGGTGCGGTGGGTGTGGTCTGCCCCATGTGTCATCCCTGAGGGGGGTGACAAAATGGCACAACGAAGGGATGTCACTTACCATGGGGTGCAGCTAGCGTGCCCGAGCCACACATCTCTTCTCGGAGTGATGTGGTGGCTCTGGGATCCGCGCTGCCCGAAACGTTAGTGTGGGGCTGGCGTCTGCCAGGCAGACACTGTGGGCAGCTCACCATGCCACCACCTCTGGGCGGATCACCACTCCGCCCCCATGCACAGATCTCCCCGCTCTGGGTGCCGGAGCAGCTAGCTATGCCCCTGGCAATATGAACTGTGGCATTTTGAATAATATACCACTGTGTCGTCCTAAAAGTAAATCACACCAGCAAGCATGTTGTTGTTTAGTCGTTTAGTCATGTCTGACTCTTCATGACCGCAGCACGCCAGGCACTCCTGTCTTCCACTGCCTCCCGCAGTTTGGTCAAACGCATGCTGGTAGCTTTGAGAACACTGTCCAACCATCTCGTCCTCTGTCGTCCCCTTCTCCTTGTGCCCTCCATCTTTCCCAACATCAGGGTCTTTTCCAGGGAGTCTTCTCTTCTCATGAGGTGGCCAAAGTATTGGAGCCTCAGCTTCAGGATCTGTCCTTCCAGTGAGCACTCAGGGCTGATTTCCTTCAGAATGGAGATGTTTGATTTTCTTGCAGTCCATGGGACTCTCAAGAGTCTCCTCAGCACCATAATTCAAAAGCATCAATTCTTCGACGATCAGCCTTCTTTATGGTCCAGCTCTCACTTCCATACATCACTCCCATACATCACTACTGGACCAGCAAGCATGGTGTGACACAATGGAAACTGGCGTTGTACACTTTGTGACTCTCCCACCCTTGCTGGGTGTGTGTGTTTCTGTCCCCCCCATGATTCACTGCTCTGTATGCCAAAATACCTTCCAAAATTTCATTATATGAGGAAAACAGGTGTGTTGTGTCCCCCCCCCCCAGATATGGTTAACAGGGAAATGAGCCCTAAACTTCCACTAGATTCTGCTAGGTTTCCACAAGTGGAATATACACCATGTGAAAGATAAGACATGAAAATAAAGGGTTAAGGAAGATGGAATGAATACAGCTTAAGTGACAGTCAAGGAAGCTGGACTTATACCTAGTCCATTTTATGCTGATGCTTTTCATTCCTCTCTGCTATGTTTCAGCTGCTTTGACTACAAGAGTATAATCATCAGCAGGTCATACCCAGCACTTGCTAAGTCTAAGCTCAGCGCTTTAAATTTAAATCAGTAAAGGAAATTGTTGATACAGCAGAAGCTTGAAAATGAAAACTTCCATCACCTAAAAGGCTGTGCATTATTTAGAAGGAAAGGATATGTTGTGCTTTAGTTTTAGTTTTTGTTTTAATTAGAGAGATGTGAAGATTTGGTTCTTGCACACTTCAGGGAAGCTTTCAGCTAGAAGCTTTTCAACGGCCATCTTTTGAGACCAGCTGTTCTGATCTTAAGTGGAAAATCCTTGGCAGTTTCCATGAGCACCAGACATAACAGAGACTTTCATGCCCCCACAGCCTCTCAGGGGAATGGTACTGTCTGGTCTCCTGTTTTTGTTCGTAAAAAAGAAATCAATTTGCATAAAAACTGCATAAGGTATTTTATATTTATAGATGCAAATTTAGAAATAAATTCTGGAATTTAAATAGAAATTCAATACACCATGCCATATATTCAAGATAGTTAAATTGGTTAGAGTGTGGTGCTCATAATGCCAAAGTTGAAGGTTCGATCCCTGCATGGGACAGCTGCATGTTCCTGCATTGCAGGGGGTTGGACTAGATGACCCTCAGAGTCCCATGGTTCAGTAGTGGAGATGACACCAGGTGTCCTGTGTGCCCCATGTGCTTGCTAAGTCCATTGACCAGGTGCTGATCACTGTTGGTGCACAACTTCAAGTTCCCTCTTAGTCTCCATTTTTGTGCTTCCTTATATCTAATCCAGACTTGGACTGGACAACCCTCAAAATGTGGTGCCATCATTAGAGAGTTGGACTAGAACCTGGGAGACTGGGGTAACACACCCCTACTTGACCATGAAGCATGTTGGGCATGGCCTTAGGCCAGTTACTGTCTTTCAGCCTGACCTGACTCAAAGGGTAGTTGCAAGGATAAAATGTGAAGAGGGAGAATCATGTACACCACCTTCAGGGAGGAAAGGTGGGCTATAAACAAATTTAAATAAATAAATAGAGTTGCAGAGTTTTGAGAAACTAAAAGATAAAGTGCGAGATTGGTTACATTATTATCAAATTAGAGCGGCCTTTAATATGGATAAAAAAATAGGCTTCCAGGTGGAAAAATCGAAATTAGAAACAGAATTGTTAGAACCTAAAACTAAGATACTTTCAAGAATGTATAACTTGCTGTTAAAGTGGAACACTCAGGATGAAACGGTCAAATCAGCTATGATTAAGTGGGCGCAAGATATTGGTCATGACATCATGTTTGCTGACTGGGAACAGTTATGGACCACTGGTGTGAAATTTACGGCATGTAATGCCTTAAAAGAAAATATTATGAAAATGATGTATAGGTGGTACATGACCCCAGTCAAGCTTGCAAAAGTATATCATTTGTCTGATAACAAATGCTGGAAATGTAAAGAAACTGAGGGAACATTCTTTCACCTTTGGTGGACGTGCCCAAAAGTCCAGGCTTTCTGGGAAATGATCTATAATGAACTGAAAAAGGTATTTAAATATACCTTTCCTAAGAAACCAGAGGCCTTTCTTCTGGGCATTGTCGGTCAATTGGTGCTAAAGAAGGACAGAACATTCTTTATGTATGCAACAACAGCAGCAAGAATACTCATCACAAAGTATTGGAAGACACAAGATTTGCCCACCTTGGAAGAATGGCAGGTGCAAGTGATAGACTATATGGAATTGGCAGAAATGACTGGCAGAATCCGAGACCTGGGAGAAGAGTCGGTGGAAGAGGACTGGAAGAAGTTCAAAGACTATCTCCAAAAACATTGTAAAATGTTTGAATGTTAAAATGATGTTGGATATAAAGATAATATGGCATCAGTGACATAGTTAAAAGGAATATGCAAAAATGTTTTTTAAAAAAAGGGTGAAAAGACCAGAGTAATATTATGTCAAAATTAAATAAAATGATACAAGGGATTAAGTTATAAAGAACATGTAAAAATGGATTTAAAAAGAAAGGAAAAACCGGAGACATAATAGGTTAAAATGTATAATATTGAATAAGGTTTGAAAGAGGGTAAGGAATTGCTGAATTTGATTGTGTAAAGGGGAACACAGAAAAGGGAGATGCAAGGAAGTCAGGAAAGAGGGTTATAAAGATAATAAGTAAAAAACTAGATTTTCTTTTTTTGTTTGTTTTTCTTTACTTTTTCTATGTCTTTTATTGTATTTTTCTGTTTTGTTTGATTGTGCTGTTTTTTATTGTCTTACTCTTTTTCGTTTGATTGTGATGCTTGTTTTATTATACAAAATCTTAATAAATATCTTTTAAATAAATAAATAAATAAAGAAATAAAGAAATAAAGGACTGTCCTCTATAAGGTAGGCCACATGCCCACCATTGTCTGTGGTAATCTGTTAGGGGTCAGATTGTTAGGAGCGTCCTACTCTTGTGTAGGACCCTGGAAGAGACACATGCCTTGCTGGCATGTTCTCTCACTCCTGGTCTATCGTTCAGGAGCTTCAGAAGCTTTCTTCAACCCCAACATCTCAGCGACTGATGCCAAAAAGCATCAGCACATTCAGGGATCCGCAGAGTATTTGCAGTTTGCGTAACAGAACTCAATAGCGCAGCATTTTGGCTAATCTACTTTTATTTACATATAATACACTCAGAACATTCTGACTTAGCTCCTTCCTCTTTCTCATCAGACAGCAAAAAGAGAGAAAGGACAAAGGACAATAGTCCCACTTTACGGAACACAGCAATACCAAAACATCCTGTCTCCATCACTTCCCACTCTGTGGAATGAAAAAAATACACTGTCATGTGATAGACAACATTCTCATGACTGCAAATATGGAGCAGGAATCCTAACATCATTGGTGGGCAGAATGGATAGGTTTGCAGAAGTGGACCCACTTCTCTCTCTCTCTTTCTGGTACCCACTTTCCTCTCTCTCTACTACCACTTCCCCCTTTCTCTCTTCCTCCCTCCCTCTTCTCTCTCTTTCCCGTACGCACAGTATTTTTCAAGCAGGTAAGACTCTCTTCTGAGCAGTAGGAGAGACCAGTCTCCCATTGTTTCCTTCCTTCTCCACATCCTGTACAAGTAAGAGAAGATACTAGCTCCCACCACTACCCTGAAGTCCCTGGTCCTACCACAGGATGCAAGGGAGGGAAGTACTGGTTCCTGGTCTTCATGGAATGAAAAGCATTTTCTCCAAAAAGGAAAAACAGGTCATTTCCAAAAAGATGTTTCAGGTCATCTCAAGAAGGTTAATGTCTGTGTGGTCTCTGCAGATGGTCAGAGACATGCCCACACTTTTCTCTCTCATCTACAGTGGCAAATAGTATAATGGAAGTCTCTCTCTTTCCCCCTCTATCCTCTTAGCTCCTACATCTCTTAAGGGCATCCTAGGGCATCCCTTCTGTATACTCTACAAACAGTAAAGTACCAAAGTCATTCAGTGGCATCCTTTACAGCATTCAACACAAACAAGGTGAGGGAACGACACATTAGAATAAGGAGCAGTGTTCTTTCACAACTGGTCAGGGTGGCAGTTAACCAAATTACCAGACAACACATCCATGGGAGGCTAAACAGAAACACCAGCAAGGTCCAACTGGGATGACTTTGCAAGCATTTGGAACAAGATGCTGGAGCATAATCAAAGCGGAGCAACAGGAAAGGTCATTTGTTACCAAGTTACCAAAATGATGTGGAAAATGTTCTGCAAAACAAGAGGAAGCATCAAGATTGTGAGCTAGAAATGAGGATCTAATACTTCTTCTTTCTTCTTTGGTGATCACTCGTAGCCAAGTTAGATTGTCTTTCATAAACACGGTTTGAACAGTGAGTCTGTAAGTGACTGTGGAGGCCAATTCTGGATCCACACGTCCTTTCACAGTGGGGACATAGGTTCCCAGGCAGGAGTTGATCCCGTTGAGGGTTTGTCAAGTGTGCCTTCCTCTTAGTGCATTTCTGCCTTTCATCCTGAGTTTGAGTGTCTTCAAAGCCCATGACACCTTTGGTAAAGGCTGTTCTACATTTGGAGCACCTGCAGGCCAGTGTTTCCCAATGTCGGTGTTTATACAACTTTTTTTTTAAGATTTGCCTTGAGAGTCTTTAAACCTCTTTTGTTGACCAGCAGCATTACACTTTCCATTTTTAAGTTCGGAATACAGTAGTTGCTTTGGAAGATGACCATCAGGCATCCACTCAACATGACCAGTCCAACCCAGTTGATGTTGTAGAATCATTGCTTCGACACTGGTGATCTTTGCTTCTTCCAGTACACTGGCATTAGTTCATCTGTCTTCCCAAGTCCCATGTGTAAAATTCTTTGGAGACACCATTGATAGAATCTTTCAAGGAGTTGGAGATGGCGTTTATAAGTGGTCCATGTTTCACAAGCATACAGTAAGGTTGGTAATACAATAGCTTTGTAAGCAAGCATTTTGGTTTCCCTGAGAATGTCCTGGTCCTCAAACACTCTGCATTTCAATCGGGAGAAAGCCGCAATCGCAGAGCTCAGGCGGTGCTGGATTTCGGCATCAATGTCGGCCTTAGACAAAGGCTACTATATTCTACAGCAGGCTCTATCTGTCAATGGAAAAGCCAGTGATCCAGCACTGCATATTCTCTCTGCAATGATGGGGTGGCGTTCCTTGCCTCTCTGCCCCCTCTTTGTTCTTTCTCTTCCTTTCTTTTTCCCTCTGCAGTTTGGATGCCTGCAAACCTCTGAACCTGTCTCAAGGGAAGCCAGGCACATCTGCTGAAATAGAGAATTGTGTTTGCTACATCCACCAAGTTCTGGAAGATTCCTCTGAGGACTACTTCCTCATCTATGATTCCATGTTCCCATTGCTATGGGATTGCCATTGCAAAATACTGCTTCTCTCCAGCAGTTATCTAAAGGAAGCATTAACCCATCATGAGCCCTCAAATCTCTGCCGTTGTCATTGCCAACGTGTTGACATGGGCATTATCATAAAATGTTTCTGCGAAGCACAAATGCTGGCTGTGCCTTGATTGCCAGTGCAGAACGCCCCTTCCTCCTCCATTCTCTGTCAATTTGCCTAAATGGAGCAGTAAACCCAATTCGTCAACTGCAATGCAAATCGTTGCACAAACCCATCAGCCATGGTGATATCAGGAAAGTTGCAGAACCAGGCCAGAATGAAATATTTAGTATAGTACAAAGCAGGGGGTTGGCAGCAAAAGGGAAACTTTTCAGCTTGACAGTTTCGAACGTGTATATCACTAAAGCGCAACTGAACAATTATGAAGATGGGAAGACAATGGGAGGGGAGTAGAGAGAGATTGCTACAAATAATTTAGCACTCAGTTGCTGAGCAAGTCTACTTTGGTGCTGTCTAATTTTGGACCTTTTTGAATGTCATTGTTGTTGCTTCTGATGGAGATTCTGGCATGCTGGTGGAGATACTGTTAAGTGTAACCAGCATAATCCACAGGGAAATGAAAATGTTTGCATATTAATGAAGGTTCAAAATGGAAATTGGTTGAATGTGTATTGCTAACATTGGGGTTTTTCCACAGTAGTTTTCTAAGTGGTCTCCATATTTCCCTTTGAATTTGCTTTAAAAACCCAGAAAAGTCCTCATCAAAATCCATCAATGTTTTACTGCAGATTTCTCATAAAACATATTTTTTGCATGCAGTTTTGCCCAACATACACATTTCTGCACGCAGTGTTCCTTGACGTGATGCATTTTGTTTGTGGTATTCACTGATATATGCACTCATATGTAACCTTTACCTTAGTAGATGCATTTTTGTACACATTCCTTGGCTGGAGAACAACACAGCAAATTTTGAAGAATGGTTTGTATTTCTGTTCAGAAAGTGTGAATTATGGAGTCTCACCTTTAGAAACAAACTCAACAGAATTGCTTCCCATTCCTTATGTGTGTGTTTATGTGCCATGGTCTGGGGACAGGTGAGGTATATGCATTATTATCCTAGTGGTATTTGTGTTAGTTTGCAGACAGAGTGGAAGTGGGACTTTCTGTTGGTAAGAGTTGTTTGGCAGTGGAATGAATCTCCTTCCCTGGAGGTTTTTAAGCAGAGGTTGGGTGGCCATCTGTCATGGATGCTTTAGTTGAGATTCCTGCATCGCAGGGGGTTGGAATAGATGACCTTTGGATCCCTGCCAACTCTACAGTTCTATGATTCTATGATGCTAAGTGTGTTGACCAAGAGTTAATTAAACCTGGATTGGAGGGGACTTAGGTTCCATTGGGTATAACAGTTTCTGAAATTCCCAACTATGTTATTGGGCTCAAAAAAAGATTTTGCCGAGGTCAAAGAGTTAGATAGTTTGGATTGTTTTTGGTGAAAAGCCACTATAAAGCCCAAATTTCACTGAAAGAGGTGGTCTCTCTGTCTGTCTATCTGTTTGTCTGTCTGTTTGTTTCTCTCTCTGTGTGTGTGTGTGTGTATGTACACACACACACACACACACACACACACACACACATGTTGTTGTTTAGTCGTTTAGTCATGTCTGACTCTTCATGACCCCATGGACCAGAGTATGCCAGGCACTCCTGTCTTCCACTGCCTCCCGCAGTTTGGTCAGACTCATGTTTGTAGCTTTGAGAACACTGTCCAACCATCTCGTCCTCTGTCATCCCTTCTCCTTGTGCCCTCCATCTTTCCCAGCATCAGGGTCTTTTCCAGGGAGTCTTCTCTTCTCATGAGGTGGCCAAAGTATTGGAGCCTCAGCTTCAGGATCTGTCCTTCCAGTGAGCACTCAGGGCTGATTTCCTTCAGAATGGATAGGTTTGATCTTCTTGCAGTCCATGGGACTCTCAAAAGTCTCCTCCAGGACCATAATTCAAAAGCATCAATTCTTCAGCGATCAGCCTATATATATAAAGTGAACCAGTTCCTTCAAGTCAATGGTATCTGCTTATCACAGAAGTCAAGTGAGCTCACTGCCCTTCTCATTTCAGGAGGGTTAGGAGCAAACTGACAATTGAAGTAGAAAAGGGAGGTGACGTTTGAAACCTAAAGGAGTCAGCCTGCCAGGCAGGGAGAGATCACTGATCAAAAGAGAGTAGAGAGGTAAAAGGATAATGTATGGTATAATGCAATCCTGGGCAGGCTCACTCAGAAGTAAGCTTTTCAGAACACAGACAGCTGTATCTATTCATCTGTACACATTTAAACAGAGAATTATTTTCATGTGGGCTTATTTTTTTCAGGATCATTCCATAAACTCGAACCAGGGTGGAGCTACTGTATCAGTTCCTCATCATACCTAGCATTTGTAATGTTCCTGACTTCTAATTAGCAGTATGATAGAATGGGTGAATATTGCAGGGGTAAGGGGTGGATTTTAAAACCAATTTAGAGAGGGTCCTGAGGTCAGCACACCTCCATCAATTATTGGCCCTGGCTCCTTAGTTTTGGGGGCTGCCTTCTGATCTGGCACAGACTGGCCTGTGCTAGCCTACTGAACATAATGGGATATAAAGTCTTTGTTTCATTCCTTTCATAAGTAAGATGCCACATAGTTAGCAGCTTAAAATAGACATTATTATTAGCTTCTAGACCAAACCTTGTTCAGCTTCATGCTTTAATGCTATGAATGGCATTTCAGACTGCCAGATCCTTCACAGCAGGGTGAAGTGCTCTGTAGGAGTGCAGAATGTAACTGTACATATAACTACCAATTATACCCAACAATTAACAGCTGCAAAACAATTCATTTCATGTTTAACAGATCCTAATATTATAATACATTTTCTTTTCACAAACCAGGGAAATTTGATGGCTACTAGTTAAGATGGCTCTGCTCTGCCTCCATGGTTGAAGGCAGTAATACTTCTGAATACCACTTTCAAGGAACCATAGGAGAATGTTCTTCCACTTGGGTCCTGCTTGAGGTTTTCCCATAGACATCTGGGCAGCCAGTGGGAGAACAGGATGCTGGAGGAGATGGGCCATTGGTCTGATTCACCAGGATCTTCTGATGTTCAGTCATCAAAACCTGCCAGCTTAAGATCAAAGTTAAGATAACTCTTGTTGGCTCGCCCTCCACAAAGCAGGGAAATTGTATGCTGTGGAAAGGTCATGGATTGTGCTTGCTTAGAAATTATGAGCATAATTATGAGCCCAGACATTTCCTTCGTCTGTCAGATCCAAATCAAGATAGTAAAGCTGGAGTGCCTGGGAACTGTAAAGATGCCCCACCATGTCCTGGTTCTGCATGATAGGACAAGGATGGGGAACCTGAGACCCTCCAGATGTAGTTCGACTCCCATCATCCCTAGGCAGAGTACTCAGTGGTCAAGAATGCTCAGAACTGGAGCCCAACAACATCTAAAGGACCACGGGCTCTTCACTTCTGCAATAGATTAAGATGCACTTCAAGTTCTCCAAAGACGTTCTCAGAGAATTAAAAATGGGGCCTGCAATAAAGGTAGAACAGAAATCACTGGGAGGTAGTTACCCCTAATGCAACTCTTTGGTCATGCTAGCACCTGGGGCATGCTAACAATGGCATTATGGTAGCCATAATAAGAACATACAAGGTTATTGCTAGACCAGGCCAATAGGCAACTAGTCTGGCATCTTGTTCTCACAGTGGCCAACTAGATGCATGTGGGGAGCCAGCAAGCAGGGCCCAAGCACAAGAGCCCCCTCCCCTCCTGTGGCTTCCAGCAGCTGGTATTCAGAAGCATTACTGCCTCCCATCATAGAGGTAGAACATAGCTGTCACTAGCTAGTAGCCATTGATAGCCTTATGCCCCATGAATTTGTCCAATCCTTTTATAAGAGCATAAAAAGAGCCAATTCTCGTTATGCATTTGAAACTACTCCAAAGTGAAATGCAATTGTCAAGGGAGTTTAAATCAAAGCACATGGAAGAATCTGATGGAGAAAATAATTTCACAAAACTGTATCATTTTGACAATTACATTTTCTTTTGAGTCTATCACCCAGCTAAACTGAAAAGGCCAGTGTCTACCTTCTACAGTACAGAACTAGCTGTTTTGAGGTTATATAGCAAATGTTCATTCCTGAACACTGAAAAGAATAGACTGTTAAAATCTATGGTGGCCATTCTTGAAGAGAAAATTGGGTAGGCATGGCAATTGTGATTAACCCTGAGTTGTTTTGTAGATAGATGAAAGAAGATATTGGGAGACCTTTGGTGAATAAGAAAATTAGTCAAAGTCTTAAGAAAGAAAGATCACACAATATTATGGTGAGGGCCTGGTCTGAAGAGCTAAATGATTTCAATTGGTTCAAGATGGTGACATTGGGTTGCAACTGTTAAGAATGTTGTGATCCTTTGGTGAAATGAAATCACATGTGTAATCTGGAAGTGTATAGAAGACATTGCTTTGGAAGTGGTTCTTTGCAGCCTCTTCCTTATTTTGGGGGCTATTGCTGTGCACATTTGCATTTCAATAAAAGCCTATATTTTCACTTGGTGCATCTTCTACTTTTGGGTTTCTTCGAAGGACACATCCAGTCTAGGAAGCCCTTATATGTTTCAACAAATTAGCCTTCTGTAGCTCAGTTAATAATACAATATGTATGCATAGCTTTTGTAAACCTCAGTAACCGTTACGAAAAGAAAAGAAAGTTCCCCAGTTCGCAGAGCCTTTGCAACAAGAAGCAGAGGTAACATTTTTATTCCAAAGAGAAGAAAAGGTCACAGAAAAAACAAAAGCTGTGATACCTCACACCTCTAACATTGTAACCAGGGAGGGCAAAACTCGAAAGACTGAATGCATGAATGATGTATTAGCCAGTGCAGATAATTTCCAGCAGAGTATGGTCATCTGAGAAAAAGAAGGCAGAATTAATCATAGTCAAGCATCCATAGTCAACAACAGCAGAGTCCATGATCATCAAACATCAGCCATGAGCTGTTGGAATTAGCAACCCTGCCCCCATTTTACATAGTTCCATGAATGCAGGCTCTGTTTTTCCTCCTACTTCTACAGTGGCAGGAAGAATTTACTGGAGTTTTTCACAAGGGGAAAGAGTTTATTTAACTTGCTCTTATATTGAAAACACTGTTGCAAGGTTGCTCTTTACGGTGTCTTCCCACTGGCACTTTAGGAACTGAGGCTGGCTGAGGAGCTGCTGGATGCTGAAGAGGAGGATGGGGTTTTTAAAAAAACTAAAAGGTTTTATTTATTGATTTATAGAATCGTAGAATTGTAGAGTTGGAAGGAACCTTGAGGGTCATCTAGTTTAACCTCCTGCAGTGCAGGAATCTCAACTAAAGCATCCTTCTCAGATGACCATCTAACCTGTGCTTAAAAACAGCTCTTACTGCCAGAAAGTTCTTCCAGAGCAGAAGACCAGCTTGCTCCATATTCCATGTGACACCCCTCCAGATATTTGAAGATGATGATTGTATCTCTTCTCAGTCTCCTCTATCCCAGGCTAAACATACCCAACTCCACCAACAGTTCCTCATAAGACCCATCTTGGTTGCCCTCCTCTGCAACCAAGGAGCTTATCAAGATCATTCTTAAACTGTGGCGCCCAGAACTGGACACAGGATTCCAGGTGTGGTCTGATCAAGGCAGAATATGACTTCCCTTAATCTGTTGATGAAACTTAGAATAGCATCAGCTTTTCTTTTTTTGCTGCTGCATCACACTATAGAATCATGTTAAGTTTGTGGTCTACTAAGATCCCTAGATCCTTTTCACATGTACTACTGGCAAACCAAGTGTCCCCCATCTTAATTTGTGCAGCTGGTTCTTCCTACATAAGTGTAGAACCTGACATCTGTCCCTATTGAAATTAATTTTGTTAATTTGGGTGCAGTTCTTATTTTATTTTTAAATACATTTTCTTGTTAAACCTTTAAGAAACCAACAAACAAGTTTAACAAAATACAACTTGATAGTTGTTCCATCACTATAGAAAACAGTCCCAGTGAGATCCAAAGGAGCCTTGAGATATATAGCATAACAAAACAACTATATCACACCTGAAGGAGCATCTCCACCCCCATTGTTCAACCTGCACACTGAGGTCTAGCACTGAGGGCCTTCTGGCGGTTCCCTCACTGCAAAAAGTGTAGTTACAGGGAACCAAGAAGAGGGCCTTCTCGACAGTGGCGCCCGCCCTCCCATCAGATGTCAAATAAATAAACAACTATATGACATTTAGAAGACATCTGAAGGCAGCCCTGTTTAGGGAAGCTTTTAACATTTGATGAATCATTGTATTTTAATATTCTGCTGGAAGCTGCCCAGAGTGGCTGGGGAAACCCAGTCAGATGGGCTTGGTAGAAATAAATTATTATTATTATTATTATTATTATTATTATTATTATTATTATTATTCTCTCCAAAGATCTCCATGTGATTGTAGTGGTCTTTGAGTTTGGTCATTCCTATGTACTGTATTTATGAAATGAAATGCTGCATTGAACAATAATGCAGTTCAAAAGGTAAAGGTAAAGGGACCCCTGACCATTAGGTCCAGTCGTGGCCGACTCTGGGGTTGCGGCGCTCATCTCGCTTTATTGGCCGAGGGAGACGGTGTACAGCCATGTGGCCGGCATGACTAAGCTGCTTCTGGCGAACCAGAGCAGCACACGGAAACACCGTTTACCTTCCCGCCGGAGCAGTACCTATTTATCTACTCGCACTTTGACGTGCTTTTGAACTGTTAGGTTGGCAGGAGCAGGGACTGAACAACGGGAGCTCACCCCGTCGCAGGGATTCGAACCACCGACCTTCTGATTGGCAAGTCCTAGGTTCTGTGATTTAACCCACAGTGCCACCCATGTCCCCCCAATGCAATTTACGTGTCCATTTTTCTATTAAGCTAAGAGTCCATTTATGTATATACCATGAGTCAAGTGTCAGATCCTCACATAATTTCCAACATTTAGCTATTTCCATTTGTGCTGCTACCGGTAGAAATGTCAGTAGTTCTTTGTAACACCCACATTGGTTAGCATCATCTACTATAACCGACAGTTAAAAACTCTCTTTCTGATGGTTTTCTTCAAAGGGAGGCGAGACATGTTTAATTTGCCACCTTGTAATTTACCAAACTCTGTTCCTGGAAAAGAAAAAAGAAAACTGACACACACACACACACCCCTGACTGCTTTGACTGATGCTCATAGAGAAATGTCAGGCAATCTGGCCACTAAGGTTTTCTCTCACTGTCCTCTACTGATTATGAAGGTTGTAAACAAAATATAATTACCTACCTGGAATTTAGACATGGTTGTTAATAGATACACTTTTAAACTCCACAATGTTAAGTTTGCTTACTGGCAAAGACCACACATATTTTCATATCAAATAACTAAATTCAGTGACAGTTGAAAAGTATTTTATTCATTATAGATTTATTATTATCCCCTGTCAGGATGCTGTCAGCAGCTCCTGGCTGGTTGCCCAGGAAAGTATAATGACAAGGAAAAGATTATTATAGTCCTTTTTTATTTCAGACTTTACAGAGAGAGGCTATAGAACCCAGCCTCTTGGATAATGGCATTGTCCTGAGTGACACCCCCCATCTCTCCCACTTCCTCATTCATCACCATCATCATCACCTCCTCTACGGGTGCTGCTAAGTGCCCCCTGTCTTTTAGGTCTTTGCTCTCCTACCTTTCAGGTTCACCAGGTTCTGGGAGATGGTGGGTCTGGAATTCTTTCTAATGACGTGTCAATCAGCTGTTGCTCTGGCTCTCCCATGATTTGCCATCTATTCCCCTCATCTGCCTCTGATCTGTAACCTCCTGCAACCCCCTGTTGTAAATCTATGCTGTCTTCCTCTTCCTCCTCCCTGGAATGGTCAGGATGGGGAGGCAGTCTCTGTTAAAATTCCTGCTCCATGATTGTAGTCATGGGATTTTTATCTATCACATGACGGTATATGTTTTGACTCCACAGAGTGGGAAGTGACGGAGACAGAATATTTGTGTTACTGTGTTCCGTGAAGTGGGACTATTGTCCTTTATTTTTCTCTTTGCTGTCTGATGCTAGAGAGAGAGGGCGCCATGTTGCAGTGCTCCGTGTGTGTTTATATGTAAATAAAGTATATGTTGCTGAGGTCTGTTACGCAAGCTGCGAAGTCTCTGCAGATCCCTAAGTGTGCCGATGTCTGTTGGCATTGGTCGCTGTGATGTTTGGGCAGAAGAAAGCTAATGAAGCTCCCGAACGATTGACCAGGAGGAAGGGAACATGCCAGTCAGGTATGTGTCTCTGCCAAGGTCCTACTTGAGTGTAGGATGAGCTCCTGACAGTCTCCACTATCCCCCCCCTCCTCTGCCCAGTCCCACCCCTGCTTTTTAGGCTTTGTGTTCACTTTACCGTTTTAAGAAACCAGACTTCTTTCTTTGCATTTCAGTTACGTGCAGTGAGTTGTAAATCTTTGTACAAGATTTCTAAAATAAATGAAATTTGAGAAGTCTAAAAACAACAGCAGCCGCAGCAGCAAGAACAAGAACATGAGAGCAAGACAGATCTCACACATACAATGGGGGGGGGGGATCACTGTAGACTTTCTGCCTCAGGAAATATTTTTGCCCCTCCCCTGCATATATGGTTGATGTGGTGAGAGAAGGGTTGAAAAGATCGGCACAGCTTGTCTGGAATCTGCATGTGACTGCCTCATGCGGTGAACCACTTCTCAATGAAGAAACTGAATCTTCCCATCTAGACAAGTGGTTGGTGTCAATGAATGTGAAAAAGGGTTAATTGACCATGAGCTGGCATAAATTATTCCATTCCAGTACAGCTGCAGGCATTTTGTGATTGCCTTATCTGAGTCCCTGGCAAGTTTAGCATGTAGCACTGAGTAGCTAAAGGCTCAAGTTGCAACATTCAGTGTTGGGGAGTACATGAGAATCCGTTGGAGACTGTTGGAATGATCCTGTGAAAATGTGGGAGACTTTGTGAAGCATTCATCTGATGGAAGTTGGACAATTTGCAAGACTTCTGGACTCAGAGAGCTCTGGCAGTTGCAGGACTTCGTTAGCAACTGGATGTCGCATGTGCTGTGTGGGCTCTGTCTCAGCAAGGACTCTGTAAGCAAAGAACCCTCTCTGGGTTCAGAGATTGAAGACTTTTTGTAGCAACTGTTAATAGTGTATGTGTAGTTGTGTTTGTATTTGCCATCTCTGCTACACAGTTACTTCCTGTGGTGAGCTTAACAACTTGACTGAACTTCCATGGACACTCAACAGTTGAATCCTCCTGGGCAGGAAGGATTATAAAGGGCTTCCTGCTTCAGTTTAGCCTAGGTCTTTCCTAAATCTGTTGAGTTTATGTATCCTTGGTTGGGCTTTGGTGCTGACTTCTGACTTGCCCCTCAACCTTGCTTCCTAGTGTGCCCTTTGGTCCTTGAGGTGTTTGTGCAATAGAAACTCCTTTCCACCACTCTGCCCATGGCTGAGTGGGAGCCTGATGCAACTAGTCTTGCTAGAGTATCAAGTCCTAGCTGCTGTTCATAAACAAAGAAAACTATTGATGTTCTCCTGACTCCTGCTTCCTGGACTTTGTTGTTGTTGTTTAGTCGTTTAGTCGTGTCTGACTCTTCATGACCCCATGGACCAGAGCACGCCAGGCACTCCTGTCTTCCACTGCCTCCCATAGTTTGGTCAAACTCATGATGGTAGCTTCGAGAACACTGACCAACCATCTCTTCCTCTGTTGTCCCCTTCTCCTTGTGCCTTCAATCTTTCCCAACATCAGGGTCTTTTCCAGGGAGTCTTCTCTTCTCATGAGGTGGCCAAAGTATTGGAGCCTCAGCTTCACGATCTGTCCTTCCAGTGAGTACTCAGGGCTGATTTCCTTAAGAATGGATAGGTTTGATCTTCTTGCACTCCATGGGACTCTCAAGAGTCTCCTCCCGCACTATAATTCAAAAGCATCAATTCTTCAGCGATGAGCCTTCTTTATGGTCCAGCTCTCACTTCCATACATCACTTCTGGGAAAACCATAGCTTTAACTATACGGACCTTTGTTTCATGGTTTCCTCACACAGTGAGGACCCTTCCCAAACCCTATGGGCTTGTTCTTCAATTCCCTGTCTCTGGCTCCCGGTTCACCTAAGGCTGCTGCCCAGGTTCCCAACCCTGCTGGTTTGAACTAAAACTAGAACTCTGTAGGGTGCTGGTGAATGCAAAGCCTAGTGCATGTAGCCTGTGTTCCTATCCTTTTAAGACATTTGTTTGATTTGGAGGGGGGGCGGGGAGAGTTGGAAATTTGGGTGACTACACCAAGAAGATTTTTGAGCTTGTGCACTTCTCAGACTGCTTGCATATAATCAATCAATCAATCAATGCAGGAACAGAAGAGAAAAAGTTTGTGTCCTGCAGCATATTGACATGTTTTCTTTTGCTAATGTGTTTGAAGGTATGTGTTGAGTTCCAGAGGAATGCATCTAGACAGGATGTCCCTGAGGGGAGCTGTTATTTCATAAAACAAAATTCTATGTGTTTCAGAGCTGAAATGCATCATTCTATTGATACCCTCAAGCATTTGACTTTGATTGAACAGAATTGTTTACAGCATGTTACAGCTCTGTCTGGATGTTTCCTTTTATTGTGTCTAAAGGGTTTCTGATGCATCAGTACAACCATCAAAAGAACTGCACAGAAAGGATGAGTGAATGATGCCTTACCAATGGGTTGCCATACTAAAGGATCGATTCCTGCATTGCACAGAATGGACCTCCTGATAAGATGACATCTGCAGGATGTCCTCTCCTGAAGGGTACAAAGACTGGTTGGGTATCTTTGGTGATCACTCATAGCCGAGTAAGATTATCTTCCATGAACACAGTCTTAACAGTGAGTCCGTATGTGACTATGGAGGCCATTTCTGGATCCACACGTCCTTCCACAGTGGGGACATAGGTTCCAAGGTGGGAGTTGATCATGGTGAGGGTTTGCCAAATGTGCCTTCCTCTTAGCACGTTTCTCCCTTTCATCCTGCGTTCAAGTGTCTTCAAAGTCCATGATAATAATAATAATAATAATAATAATAATAATAATAATAATAATAAATTTTATTTATATCCCCCCCTCCCCAGCCGAAGCCGGGCTCAGGGCGGCTAACAACAATCAGATAATCAAACAATCAAATAATCAAACATTCTAAAAATATTTCATTATAAAAATTAATTAAAATCAAATTGATGGCAACCGTTAAGCAAAATTCTGTGCAGGTTGCCAGAGGAGGGAGTCAGGCTGCGCGCTGACCAAAAGCCTGGTGGAACAACTCTGTCTTGCAGGCCCTGCGGAAAGATGTCAAGTCCCGCAGGGCCCTAGTCTCTTGTGACAGAGTGTTCCACCAGATTGGAGCCGCAGCCGAGAAAGCCCTGGCTCTAGTTGAGGCCAGCCTAACCTCTCTGTGGCCTGGGACCTTCAGGTTGTTCTTATTTGCAGACCGTAGGTTTCTCTGTGGGGCATACCAGGAGAGGCGGTCCCGTAAGTACGAGGGTCCTAGGCCGTATAGGGCTTTAAAGGTTAAAACCAGCACCTTAAACCTGATCCTGTACTCCACCGGGAGTCAGTGCAGCTGTTATAGTACCGGATGAATGTGATCTCGCAGCGAAGACCCCATAAGGAGTCTCGCCACGGCATTCTGCACCCGCTGGAGTTTCTGGGTCAGTCTCAAGGGCAGCCCCATGTAGAGCGAGTTACAATAATCCAGTCTGGAGGTGACCGTCGCGTGGATCACAGTGGCTAGGTCAGGGCGAGAGAGATAAGGGGCCAACTGTTTAGCTTGGTGGAGATGAAAAAATGCTGCCTTTGTTATAGCTGTAATCTGCGCCTCCATAGAGGGGGAGGTATCGAAGATTACACCCAAACTCTTAACGGACGGTGCTGGCACTAATTGCACCCCTGCAAGAGATGGGAGTTGCCCCCTCAATCCAATATCATCCCATCCCAGCCAGAGGACCTCTGTCTTCGAAGGATTTAACTTCAACTGGCTCCCACGTAACCATCCAGCCACAGCTTCCAGACATCTGGTCAGTGTGTCTGGGGCCAAGTCAGGATGGCCATCCATCAACAGATAGAGTTGGGTGTCATCAGCATACTGATGGCAACCCAGCCCAAAACTCCGGACAAGCTGGGTGAGGGGGCGCATAAAGATGTTAAAAAGCATTGGGAAGAGTATCGCACCCTGAGGCACTCCACACACCAAGGAGTGGCGCGATGACATTTTCCCCCCAAGCGCCACCCTCTGTCCCCGACCAAAGGGAAACGAGCACAGCCATTGAAGGACTGTGCCCTGGATCCCCACGTCGGCAAGGCGGTGGTCCAGGAGTTTGTGATCGACCATGTCGAAGGCTGCTGACAGATCTAGAAGAATCAGCAGCCCCGACCCGCCTCGATCCAGCTGCCTGCGGAGATCATCTGTTAGGGCGACCAGAGCCGTCTCGGTCCCATGACCAGCACGGAAGCTGGACTGGAATGGATCCAGAGCTGATGTTTCATCCAGAAACCTACCAAGCTGTTCAGCAACCGCTCTCTCAATCACCTTACCCAGGAATGGAAGATTCAAAACCAGGCTGTAATTGGATAGATCTAAGGGATCTAATGATGTTTTCTTTAAGAGCGGGCGCACCACTGCCTCCTTCAGTTCCCCTGGGAATATCCCGGTGCCAAGGGACAAATTGATGATATCCCCCAGGGGGGCCCGCACCTCGTCTGGACATGCTCTAATCAGCCATGACGGGCACGGGTCAAGAGGACAGGTGGTGGGCTTTCCAGCTCGGAGGAGTCTGTCCACATCGGTTGGAGATATCCGGTCAAAGTGGTCCAATACTGGACCCGAGGACAGTCGAGGGCCCTCCAGTTCCTTTCATTGTATCCAAATTGGCAGGGAGGTCATGGCGGAGCAACAGGACCTTCTCCGCAAAAAAGCTCGCAAATGCCTCACAGCTGTGTGTCAGATTGTTATTTAAATTTGGCTGTCCTTCAAGGGATGTTAAAGACGTAATTATACTAAATAATTGTGCCGGGCGAGAGCTAGCGGATGCAATGGAGGCCGAGAAGTAAGACTTCTTAGCGGCCTTCACTGCCATCTCATAGGTTTTCATAAAAACCCTATAAGATGTTCTTGAGGCTCCGTCACGGGCACCCCGCCATACTCGCTCTAGCCGTCTGAGGTCCCGCTTCATTTTCTGAAGCTCCCCGGTAAACCAGGGAGCCCGGTTTCTGCGGGGTCGCAGAGGGCGCTTAGGTGCAATCTCATTGATGGCTGCCAGGAGCTGGATATTCCAGCCCTCAACAAGCTCAGTCAATGAGTCGCCAGGGGGAGCAAGGTCCCGCAAGGCTTGACGGAATCTATCAGGGTCCATCAGCCTCTGCGGGCGAGCCCAAATCGGCTCGCCACCTAAGCAGGGTGGGGGTGGAAAGTCAATCTTGGCTTTCAGAGCGTAGTGATCAGACCATGGCACCTTCAGCGAAGGAGACATGATCACAGCTATACCGGCGCCAAAGATCAAATCCAGCGTGTGGACTGCTTGATGTGTGGGGCCCGAAACAAACTGGGAGAGCCCTAGTGTCGCCATGGAAGACACCAGGTCCAGAGCCTGTGAGGAGGGAGTGGCATCAGCATGGATGTTGAAGTCCCCCAATACCAATAGGTTAGGCCCAATACCAAGGTCCAGCCGGCCACCACCTCCAACAGGCCTGACAGGGTGGCTGCTGGTGCGCTAGGTGGCCGGTACACCAGCCAGACAGCCAAGCTCACCTCAGAGCCCCACACTAGGCCAACACATTCAATGCTGGGGATCGATGGTGATGGTAGAACCCTGAAAGAACAATCTTCCCGGATTAATAATGCCACCCCTCCCCCCCGACCCACAGTCCGTGACTGGTGGAGGACGGAGAAACCCGGGGGTGCCATCTCTCGTAAGGTAACAGTTTCCCCTTCGCGCACCCAGGTCTCCATCACACAAGCCGGGTTGACCCCCTGTGAGGTAAAGAAATCTCGCAGGGTGACGGTTTTGTTGCCTATAGACCTGGCATTGCACAACACCAGTGACGGAGGTGAGTAATCCTTGCTCACCCTACCCTCGTCCCTCGGGATGGGGCGCAGATTGGAAGGGGTATGAGCATATCCATATCTCGATCCCCTTCGCCTATAACATCTGCCCCCACCGCCATACCTCCCTCGCCCCTCCACGGTAGCAATCCCAAGCCTCATATTAGCCTCCATTTACAAAATAGAAAAACAAAACAAACCAAAAACAATTATACCCAAACAAAACCAATCCCCACCCCACTCAATATCCAACCCCAAACCAGAACAAAACGGAACAAAACAAAAATACATAGATAAAAACCACCGTTCACGGTGGTACAACAAAGTAAACAGTAAAAACACCTTTAAAACACCTTAAAATATATAAAAACATCTTTAACATTCGCTGCAGCAGCACCAGTGTCCTTAAAGCTGTGGCGGAGGTGAGCCTGGGCCCCGCCCCCTAGGCCTGGTGGAATTAGCCTGAGGAGGGAACGGCCTTCCCCGACACTCACAGTGCCGCAGCAGCCACCTTTGACACCTTTAGTAAAGGCTATTCTCTAATTGGAGCGCTCGCAGGCCAGTGTTTATACTACATTTTTTAAGATTTGCCTTGAGAGAGTATTTAGACCTCTTTTGTTGACCATCAGCATTACTCTTTCCATTTTTAAGTTCGGGAAAGAGTAGTTGCTTTGGAAGACAATAATCAGGCATCCGAAGAACAGGACCAGTCCAATGAAGTTGATATTGATGGTTGAGTATATAAGCGGCAAGGCAATATCTTAGGTATCCAAACTGAGCCATGTTGCTTAGGACTTTGCAATTTTGGTGACTGAAGCCATCACTATTTCTCTATCTGGTTGAGCTGGATCATGGTGGGACTTATGTAGCCAAGGTTTTGAAATGTTACACCCAATCACCACACGTCTTCTACATACAATGGGTTTCAACCCAAATCCCTTCGGGCTTCTCTCAAAGGGTGGTTTAGCTTACATAAGGCTGTGGGGATCTTTTTACATTTCCTTGGTTGGCAAGACAAACCCTGTGCTTTTGATATTTGCTAGATCATGGCTTTTGCGTTTTTAAAATGCAACCTTCCAGAAACCAGGGTATTTTCTCATATGGCATTTCTACATTGAAAATAACCCCACCCAGATGGATTGTTTCCTGTTTGTGAGAAGATTTGCCTCTGCATTGCTTCTGATGAAGTTAACAAGGCAATTGCTTTTTTGAAATTTGACATATTATTCAGGACTGAATTAGATGAATTAAAAAATAAGCTCTGTTTCCTCCCCATTCACTACACTAGGGAATTTAAAAATGGCTAGAACATCAAATGTTATTGTTTATAGCCAATGGCCATCACAATGCAGTATGGGCACAAATCACACACCTACAAAATGAAAGACATTACAGGGATGCGGACTAGAAGTAACTTTCCTAAATTTTGGACACTGTAGATTTGGTCTGGGGCTGGAATAGCAGCCCCACCAGAGTGCATTAAGCCTCCCAAAGTCTAGGCAGATACATCCAGAAAGTTTCATGCAGGGCCCCTTTAAACTTCAATTTAAAAATGAATAATGGAAAAGTCTATAACTGTTTCATTTTCGACTCAAACTGGATTGAATTTGCAGGTATGCTCACCCCTTCTGTGAGGATGAAGTCTGCTAAATTTGAAAATGATAGCTAGAGTGGTTCTTCTTCAAGGGCAGACTTTCTCACTGTGAGGTGGGTACAATACAATGGAAATAGTACATTATCACAGACTCCGTAAACTGCAATAGGAACCATAGGGAGGCAGGGTGGTAGTGAAGGAAACACAGATCATCTTCATAGTTTGCTAGATTCAACTCATCCATCCACGTTTTCTTCATTTCCCCTCTCCCCTATTCACTACTGAGAAACAATTATAATTATAACTTTTTATTATTATTCCTTTGACAGAAGTGCAGTGAATGAAAGTGACAGTCATGGTAGCCCACCCAGAGTGAATAAAGTCTGCCAGATTAAAAGCAAATAGTGGGTGTAACGTCTATGCTAGACAACTTAAACAATAATTTATTTTTAAAGCAGCATCCCTAATATGTTTATCTCCGCCAGATTTGGATGAAATTTGCAGGCACAGTTATCCCTCTTAAGGTACTGAGCTTTAGAATGTGAGTCTGCGCCCTGGAAAGGTTGGTTCAAGGCAATTTTCTGTCTTGAGTCATAACAACACACCCTCATCCAAGTTAAGGAGCATAGTGTCTGAGGAAGCCCATTTATTGTTATTTTTTGGTACCTGGAGCAGAAAACCCCCTAAGTATCTCTCTTGCTCCCTGGCAGTAAAAATAAAGTTCTGAATTAAGCAACAATTTGCTGCTTTTCCATAATACCCAAAGACATTCTATCTAACAGTAGGACTGGCTTAACCCCCAGTTCATACTGAACCATAGAAATACACTCTCAGAGCTGGTATGTCAGCATTTACCAGAGGGTGGAAGAAAGCACAATTTTACTGAACGTAGCAGTAAGAATGCTGTCAAACTGTCCCCACTGCTCTTAACTGTTATTCTAAAGCAGCAATGCTGCAGCAAGCAAAGGCTCTAACAGCTCAGACAGCTGCTTGTGGCTGGAAAGCCAAACAGGATGTGTGTGACTGTTGCCATGGAAACAAAGGGGCAGTCCATCCTTATTGAGCACAGGATATGAGCTCAGTGTGTGTCATATGACCTGTACAGGATGTACATGTTTGGAGTTTCTCTCTGTTTGTTGAAGAGAGCAGACATCTTTTACTGTATGACTGCTATAGACAGGAATAAAAGCAATGTAGTTACATTTCTGTCTGAGTCTGATTCCCCTCCCTGGGGATATGCAGGGAGGAGAAGGAGGAGAAGCAGTTGGTGTGTTTTTCTCACAGCCTGAGGAAAATCGCCGGAACGGACCTCGTGTGTGCATTCCTGCCGGGAGTCGCCGGAGGGAGGTCAAAAGAATTCAGCCGGTGCCTGGAGAGATAGGCACATACCTCTGACCGAGCCTGAATTCCAACAGTGGTAGTCAGAGCTGATGGTTTCTACGATCCATGGAAGCCTGAAGTGAGAGGCTATTTCTCTGCAGCCAGAAGCTGCCCAGAACAAGCTGAAAGCCAAGCTACGGAGCCCAGGTATGAGATTTTTGGGCTTAGAAGTGTGAATGCAGATTGATTCATTCTCTGCTTCAAGGGAGCCGGGTTTGGGAAAAACAGCTCCGAGAGAGGAGAACTCTGCATTCCAAACATTCCTGTGGTTTTTCCTGTCCAAGGAAAAGAATGCAGTTGCTTAGCAACGCAGGCCAGTTTCAAGATAAGGGCTGGAAGTCAGGCAAAAACAGTTCGTGTTTTGACTAGGCCCTTAGAAAGGAACTCTTGAAAGGGACTTTGCAAGCAGCAAATGTAACAGCTGCCAGGTGCACAGAGTGTAAACAAGCCAGCTATTGGATTTTAGAGGCTTGTGTTTGAGAGTTAGTGCAAGGACTCAAAATGGATGCTAAGAAGGGGGGAGCCCTGCCTTCTCCGCCCCTCCTGACCAGTGACAATTATGCATCTTGGTCTATTAAGATGAAGGCCTTGCTGCAGAATCAGAGACTGTTTGGGGTGATTGAGAACCCCATCCCTGTAGCACCAACGCGTGCTTGGGAGTCACAGGATGTGAAGGCCAGAACTGCTATAATTCTGTGCGTGTCAGACTCTGAGCTTATTCATATACAGGATTTACAGCACGCGAAAGATGTTTGGGACACGCTGAGAAGGACACATCAGAGAGATGCAGGTTCTTCAGTGTTGCTGTATTTTGAGAAGCTGACCAACCTGAGGCTTGCGCCTGATGGAGATGTTCAAGCGCACCTGACGGAAATGAAATTTCTGCGTCAACAGATGGTGGAACGTAATTTCCGTCTGCAGGAGGAAGTGTTTTGCTTCATGGTGATCAACAGTCTGAATCGGACTTACAAAACAGTTGCCAGTCAGCTGGGGTCTCTCCCAGCACAAGATTTAACGTCGGAGAGGGTCTTTGCCGTGGTTCTTTGTGAACATGACAGACTCGCCGCCCTGGAAGTCAAGGACAGGGGGAGACGAGAACGGAGTTCTTTTTTTTTTTTTTTTTTTTTTTTTAAAAATAATTTTTATTGGGTTTTTACATTTTATAACAACAGACACACACACAAAGACAAAGACAGACAAACACACAAATACAATTACATACCCTAAGTTTCTTTACCCACTTTCATTGACTTCCCCCCACCCCCTCCTCTTACATCCCAATTCCAAAATTAATTCAGCAAGTTCTTACCTAACCTCTTAAAGATATTCACATTGCTTTTAAAAATTAAATTCTTTTGTTTATCTATATTCAACTATCCAATTCTCTTATAATCATTAATTTCTTTTTTTTAAGGTCGATCTAACTTCCCCTTCACAAATTTCCCCTTTATTATATTAATTATAGGTCACATTGACCAAGTAAAACAAAACATAACATTTTATAATTCTATTCTCTCCCCCCCCTGCCCCGGTTTCTGTCCCTTCCTAGACAAATGTCCAGAAAACAAACAAAAAATATTTCTAGCCCGGATTCCTCACGTCCGAGGCGTCTGATTCTCTGTTAGTCCCTCTCTGCCAGCTATATTGGTAGTCCTCTTTGATGGTCCTAAGACCCCGAAGGAGTTCAGTCAGAGTCAGATCATATTTTCTTTCATTCAGAATGTTGAAGAGTGTTTGCTGCGAAAGGCCATCTAGTTTTCCATACTCAAGAGAAAAGTCCCAATCATATTGCTTTGTTCTTTCTAGTTTTAATATTCCAAGTACTCCAGGGGCTTCTCTCTTCTTCTTTCTCATCTTTCGCAGGTCTGTAATCCAAAGGTCTTTTTGCTCATACTCTAACGCTGCAGATTCCTGGTTGATATTTTCCACTTGTAGTATCTGAACTCCTTCTTTTTTCTCTGTCAATTCCAAAGGCATCTCTTCCTGCTCAGCTGCAGAATTTTTATCATACATCTCCTTTGTGCATTCAGCAGAGTTGTTTGTTTCAGGATTCAAGGTCATAAAAACTTTACTTAGAGCCATACTCTGCTCCTGCAAGATTCCCACGAGAAAGAACATTTTTTCTATCTCCGCCAGTAATTTTCCCTCTGCAGCCATTGTAATGTCACTAATTCCCCCTAGGGGGCTTTCAGTTATTTAGTAGTCCTTTTCCAATAATCTGTTACTTTGTTATTATCAATACTTTGTTTCAATCGCTTCAGTCCAAATGTATCAGCTTTAAATCCAAGAGTTATTAAATAGCAAAATTCTTTACTTTGTCCGCCCGTTTGACAGCTTCTTTGACAGCTGTCAAACTCCTTTCACTTCTTCCTCCGGGACCCAAATAGGACACTCCCGGGTTTTTTGGGGGGGATACACACAAAGTTCCAAATTCCCTTTCTCTCCAGCACAAAAATCTTGTTCTAACAAATTTGTGAGAAACTTTTAAATCTTCAAAACAGTATTCATTCCGCCTTAATTCTCCGTTCCTTGCTTTGAAACGTCTATAAGTAGAGGGGGTGCGGACTTCCCTTTAGCACATCCCCCGATCGTGCCGAATTCACAGGATAAAATTTTTAAAGTCCAAATTCCACTACTCACGGGTCCTTTGTTATCCAGTCCAAATTTTGGGAAGAAAGTCAGCGCTCTCCGGCCATGGCTTGCGGCTTCGCTCTACTGAGGTAGCGGTCTACTCTCAGCACCACGCCACTCTCCGTACCCTCTCCGCAGCCTTTAAAAAGGCTCTTCGTGGGTCGGGGAGGGCGCTTAAGGTGCCCACCGAGTCACCAAGTCCGCAGGCTTCCGCGCCTGCGGTTTCTGAGGGTCCCCGTGTCGCCGGCACGGCAAGACCCGTCCTCAGCAGAGCCGATTCCCTCCGGAGCTCGGAGGGAATCCGCCATTAGCCGTTCGCGCTAACCCGGAAGTCCGAGAACGGAGTTCTGACACCCCCACTGCTACAGCTACTGGAGAAAATGCCGTAGCTTTGAACATTGTCCGATGCTACAATTGTGGACAGACTGGGCATCTTCAGCGGTACTGTAAGAAGCCACGTCAGAACAAAGGAGCCAAGGGAAGCTCCACGAAGTCTGAGGCGTCAGGCAGAGGTCATGCCAAGTCACAGACGAAGCCTGCAAAGGCTTTGATGTCGAAAGGAACCAAGCCAGATGTGGAGAACGCTTTTATCATAGACACTGGGTGCACATTTAACATGACCCATTGCAGGGATTTGTTTTCGTCGTTTAAGAAGCAAAGCTTCGCTGTACAACAAGCCAACGGTCAAGAGCTGGAAGCCACCGGAATTGGGACTGTGTATCTTAAAAGTCAGAACTTGACTATAAACAATGTTTATTTGGTTCCAGAGTTGAAGTACAATCTGCTTAGCGTTTCGCAGATTGCCAAGAAGGGACTAAAACTGTCCTATGATGATCAACACTGTGAGATCTACAAAGATGGAGAGTTGTATCTTTCTGCCAAAGAGAAAGATGGACTATATTTGTTGACTTTTGATCAAAGTGATTACATGGAATGTAATTCTTGTGATTCTAACATGATTTCTTTTGCAGGTGTAGCCAAGAAGAACGCCAACCAGGTCACCTCGAGGGTCGACAAGGCATTTCAGCGGGTGTATGCTGATGTGATTGGTCCTCTAGCACCGTCTAGAGGCAATGCAAAGTATTACCTAATATGTGTTGATTCTTTCACAGGTTTTGTCTGGATTTATCTTTTGGAGAGACCGAAAGAAGCCTTAGAAAGGTTTAAAGAGTTTTGTGACAAGGTTAAAAATATGCATGATGCTGACATAGATTGTCTTTGCACTGATGAGAAGCCAATTTTTCTTTTACAGGATTTCCAGAGGTTCCTGAAGAAGAAAGGGATAAGACACAAAATTGCAGCTTCAGAAGAAGCTTTGAACAGATGTGTCTGTGTTAGGGTGAACAAAGAATTGCAAAAGGGAATGGAAGCGCAATTGCTTAGTTCACATCTTGTGATGGCCTGGGATTCCGATTCAGAGGATGAACCAGAGGAATCCCAGCCTGCACAGGAGTCCCCGCCTCCAGGGCTGGCTGAACTGGGGCAAGGCCTAGATGCTGAAGAGCCTGCACCTGTGGCAGAGCACCAGGAGCTGGCCCCAGGTGAAACCCTTCAGGCCCCAGAGGGGCTTGAGGACTCAGTGGCTACAGGTGAGCCTCCTCCAGGGCCCAGTAACCCTTCGGCCTCTCCTGATCTGCAGAGGCTTAGGGCAGAGAGGCGAAGGGAACTGGTTGCTCCCAGGAGGAGTGCTCGCCTTAAGGCCAGAGGAGGCGGGGCTCCTGGGGGCCGGGACCGCCCCTGGCCTTAGAAGAGGATAAAAGCCCAGTCAGCCCGGTCCCAGGTTGCGGGAGCAACGTCGTTGTTGGCTTTGGACCTTCCTGTGTTCCTGATCCCTGCTTGGCCTCCTGTTCCTGACCATCCGGTGCTCCTGTTCCCTGCTCGGCCTCCTGTTCCTGACCATCCGGTGTTCCTGTTCCCTGCTCGGCCTCCTGTTCCAGCGTTCCTGTTCCCCGCCCGGCTCTCCGCCTCGGACCTCGCCCCTCTTCGTGTGGACTCAGACTACGCTCACGGTACCTTTCCCCCGGGTCCAGCACAGTTTGCTCCCGCCACACCCGCACTCCCCCTTCGTTGGGGTGCGTTCGGGAAGAGCCAGAGGCCATGGCTGACCAGGTGGCTGCGCTGGTGGCTTTGGCCCAGAAGAACCAGGCCTTGACTCACACCGTGCAGCAGCTCAGCGACGCGGTTACGGCACTTCAGCAGCGCTTGGAAGCCCTACCGGCTCCTGGGGCCGACGCCCCGGCTCCTGGCAAGTACCCAGTGGCTTTGCCCGAGAAATTTGATGGAGCTCCGGCCAGCTTTCCCATGTTCCTCGCCCAAGCCAAGCTGTATATTCAGGGGCGAGCCCGGAACTTCCCTGACGACCGCACCAAGGTGCACTTTTTGATTAGTTTGTTAAAGGACCAGGCGGCCAAGTGGGCGTTGCCGCTACTCAGGCAAGACTCCCCCTTGCTGGCAGACTATACGGGGTTTTGCAATCTTTTGGAGGCCGCGTTCGGCAACCCCCAGAAAGGGAGTCAAGCCAACCGGGCGATTCGGCAGTTGAAACAGGGCGAGTCCACGGTGGCCGCATATACCACGGAGTTTCGGCTGTTGGCACAGGACTTGACCTGGAACGACTCGGCATTGCGGGACCAGTATCTCGAAGGGCTTTCGGACGAGATACTGGACCAGCTGGCCACAATGGAACGCCCCACCACGCTAGACACTCTCATTCAACGGAGTCTACAGATAGACGACCGGCTGGAGGATCGTCGCCAGGCCTGGGGCCGACGACACCTCCAGTTCTCGGCACCAGTTTCTTCCGGCAGCCCCACAGTCACAACTGAGTTATCGGAGGAGCCTATGCAGCTCGGGGCAGTGCGGCCACGCCTTTCCCCCGCAGAGAAGGTGCGGCGTCGGGAGGGGAATCTATGTCTCTACTGTGGCGGAAGTGGACACTACGCTCGGTCCTGCCCTGAGAAACACCAGCCGCAGGGAAACCGCCAACCCCCAGTAGCTGATGGCCCTAGCTACCGGGGGTCCCAAACAGCGCAGAATGGGCCCGCACCAATGGACTTGCAACATCTTATGGTTCCGGTACGTTTATACCCTCCAGGTGGGCCCTGGATTCTTACCCATGCTTTGGTGGATTCAGGAGCAACCCGTTCTTATATGGACGCTGCTTTTGCTGCCCATCATCAGGTGCCACTTCGGAACAAGCCAGAACCGGTCCAGGTGGAAGCAATTGACGGACGGCTTCTACGTTCAGGAGCCGTTACTCAGGAGACCCAGCCCCTGGTCCTGTGTCTCCAGCAGCACCGGGAGTTGCGAACTTTGGACATTGCCTCTATGCCCCGGTTCCCCCTCGTGCTCGGGATGGACTGGCTGGAAGCTCACAACGTTCAGATTGACTGGGTCAAACGGACTGTGCACTTCCCAGACCCATGTTCCCATGCTCAATCCGAGACGCTGGCGGCCGCGCCCACGGAGGAGGCAGCACCCACGCTCCCAGCCGTGTACCAGGACTACCAGGACGTGTTCGAGGAACGGGGGGCAGACCAGCTGCCGCCGCATCGACCTTTTGACTGCGGCATAGACCTCCAGCCCGGAGCACCCTTACCAGTGAGTCGCTTATATTCTCTAACAGAGCCAGAGCGCGAGGCTTTGCAGGACTTCTTGCGCAAGAACCTGGAGCGTGGGTTCATTAGGCCTTCCACCTCGCCTACCGCGGCACCAGTGCTCTTTGTTAAGAAGAAATGTGGGGAACTTCGCCCTTGCCATGATTACCGAGCCCTGAACAAAATTACCATCCCAGACCGGTACCCCTTGCCCCTTATCTCAGAGTTGCTGGAGCGGGTGCAAGGGGCACAGGTGTTCACCAAGCTGGACCTCCGGGGGGCCTACAACTTGATTCGGATCCGAGCCGGGGATGAGTGGAAGACAGCATTTGGGACCCGGTACGGGCAGTTCGAATACTTGGTTATGCCTTTTGGTTTGTGCAACGCGCCTGCTGTGTTCCAACGCTACATCAACCACGTGTTCCAGGACTTGTTAGACAAGTACGTGGTGGTGTACTTGGATGACATACTGGTTTACTCCCGTGACCCGGCTCACCATGAGGGACATGTCCGGACCGTGCTGCAGCGCTTGCGTGAGCACCGTTTGTACGCAAAGCTCAGCAAGTGCGAGTTCCATCAGCGGACTGTGGACTTCCTTGGACACCGGCTCTCTCCAGATGGGGTGCAGATGGACCCTGGGAAGGTGGCAGCGGTTCGAGAATGGGCGGCACCCCGGAACCGCAAGGACCTACAGCGTTTCCTGGGGTTCGCCAACTACTACCGGACCTTCATCGCAGATTATGCTCATCGCACCACCCCGTTGACCCGGCTACTGCGCCCAAAGACGCCGTTTTCCTGGGATGAGGAGGCAGAGGAGGCGTTCCAGGGGTTGAAGGCCTGTTTCCAGAGGGCGCCAATCTTACAACATCCTGACCCCTCTCGACCCTTTGTGGTGGAGACCGACGCCTCCAGTACGGCTCTCGGTGCCGTCTTGTCTCAACAGAATGGACCTGAAGCGCCACTCTTACCCTGTGCCTTCTATTCCCGCCAGCTCCTACCAGCGGAGCGTAACTATACTGTGTGGGAGCGGGAACTACTGGCCATCAAGGTGGCCTTTGAGGTCTGGCGCCACCATCTTGAGGGGGCACGACATCCGGTGGAGGTGAGAACCGACCACCGGAACCTGGAGTACCTCCAGACCACCCGCAAGCTGAACCAAAGACAGATCCGGTGGGCGTTGTTCTTTTCCCGGTTCCAGTTCCGGATCCGCTACATCCCTAGCTCTCAGAACCAGAAGGCGGATGCCCTGTCCCGGAAACCTGAAGACAACTCAGACACGGTACAGCAAGCAGAACCCACCACGATCCTACCTCCAGCTGCATTCCTGGCCACCCAGGAGGCGGAGCCACTGCAGGCTCGGGTGCGGAAACAGCAGCGGGTCGACGCTTGGGCCCAGGAACGACTCCAGGAGCTGGCTGAAGGGTCCAGCCCACAGTATCCGGGGCTGGTCCTGCATCAGGGCCTTCTGCTGCACCACGGTCGTCTGTATATCCCGCCAGGGCCACTGCGGCTGGAGGTTCTCCGGATGGCCCATGATGCCCCAGCAGCGGGGCACTTTGGACGGTATCGGACCACCCATCTGGTCAGTCGTGAGTTTTGGTGGCCCCGCCTGAAGGCTGACGTGGCTCGATACGTTGCTGGTTGTGATGTCTGCCGGCGCGCCAAGGGCCCTACCGGGCGACCCCCCGGCCTACTTCAGCCATTGCCAGTTCCACCGCGCCCTTGGCACACGGTTTCGTTGGACTTTGTAGTGGACTTACCCCTGTCTCGTGGTTGTACCTGCCTCCTAGTTTTCTCCGACCATTTCACCAAGATGGTGCACTGCGCCCCCTGCCCATCTGTACCCACAGCCAAGGAAACCGCTCAGCTGTACCTTCAGCATGTCTTCCGCCTGCATGGCCTACCTGAGCGCGTGGTGTCCGACCGGGGCGTTCAGTTCACATCCCGGTTCTGGCGAGCATTACACCAGACCCTCGGGACAGAGGTCTGCCTCTCGTCAGCCTACCACCCACAGACCGATGGCCAGACGGAACGGGCGAACGCGGTGCTGGAGCAGTACCTCCGGTGTTACTGCAGCTACCAGCAGGATGACTGGGTCGACCACCTGGCATTGGCGGAGTTCGCCTACAACAACGCGGTGAATGCGTCCACCCAGCAGACCCCGTTCCAGGCCAGTTACGGTTATCATCCACGGCTGTTTCCAGATGTGCTGCCGGCATCCGCGGTCCCGGCGGTGACGGAGTGGCTTCAAGAGCTCCAGTCCCAGCAACAGCTTTTGGTGGAGCAACTGCACCAGGCCAAGGAAGCGTACAAAGCCCAGGCCGACCGCCACCGCCAGGTGGGGCCGGAACTTCGCGTCGGTGACCTGGTTTGGCTCTCCACTCGCCACCTCCACCCCTCTCGACCTTCGCGGAAGTTGGACGCCCGATTCACCGGCCCGTTCCCTATCGTGGACCAAGTCTCTCCTGTGGCATTCCGTCTCCGGTTACCCGCAACCCTGAAGGTTCACCCGGTCTTCCACAGGTCCCTTCTGAGTCCAGTGGCCCCACCCGACGAGTTCCACCCGAACCGTCCCTGACCGCAGCCAGTGTTGGTTCAGGGAGAGCCTGAGTACGAGGTGGAACGCATCCTGGACTCCCGATACCGCAGGGGAAAGCTGCAGTATCTCATTGACTGGAAGGGGTACGGACCGGAGGACCGTTCCTGGGAACCAGCGGCCAACGTCCACGCACCTGCCTGCCTCCGAGAGTTCCATGCGACGTACCCCGGCAAGCCGGGTCCGGACCCTCGGTTGAGGGGGGGGCCTGGGAGGGGGGATGGTGTGATGGCCTGGGATTCCGATTCAGAGGATGAACCAGAGGAATCCCAGCCTGCACAGGAGTCCCCGCCTCCAGGGCTGGCTGAACTGGGGCAAGGCCTAGATGCTGAAGAGCCTGCACCTGTGGCAGAGCACCAGGAGCTGGCCCCAGGTGAAACCCTTCAGGCCCCAGAGGGGCTTGAGGACTCAGTGGCTACAGGTGAGCCTCCTCCAGGGCCGAGTAACCCTTCGGCCTCTCCTGATCTGCAGAGGCTTAGGGCAGAGAGGCGAAGGGAACTGGTTGCTCCCAGGAGGAGTGCTCGCCTTAAGGCCAGAGGAGGCGGGGCTCCTGGGGGCCGGGACCGCCCCTGGCCTTAGAAGAGGATAAAAGCCCAGTCAGCCCGGTCCCAGGTTGCGGGAGCAACGTCGTTGTTGGCTTTGGACCTTCCTGTGTTCCTGATCCCTGCTTGGCCTCCTGTTCCTGACCATCCGGTGCTCCTGTTCCCTGCTCGGCCTCCTGTTCCTGACCATCCGGTGTTCCTGTTCCCGCGTTCCTGTTCCCCGCCCGGCTCTCCGCCTCGGACCTCGCCCCTCTTCGTGTGGACTCAGACTACGCTCACGGTACCTTTCCCCCGGGTCCAGCACACATCTGCCACATGAGTACTGGGCTGAATCGCTAACGTCGTTTTGTTATACGTGGTTGAGAAAGTTTTCAAAAGAGTTGGGAAGTTCTCCTTTTGAGAAACTGTTCCACAGAAAACCTTCTGTTGCCCATTTCAAGGTTTTTGGGTCTCATGTGAGGACAGAAGCTCCGGGTGGAGTTAAGAATGCCAGAGGCATTTTTGTGGGTTATGAAAAGGGTCTCTACAGAGTAATTTTGTCTGAATCTGGTAAGGTGATTCTCACAAAATTTCTAGAGAGTGCTCCTGAACAGGAGAGAGTGGTTGTTCACACATTTCCCACAGGTGATGATGATGATTCTGATGATGATAATAATGATGTTGATTTTGTTGAGTTCAGTAGTACTGATGACAGCGATAGCTCAGACAGCTCAGTTGTCACAGTCATTGAGAGGAAATCTCACGTAATGACTAGACCCTCAGAAGAGGAGGAAGATGAACCACTGTTTACAATTGGTACTGGTTCTCCAGAGAGTCCAAAGGCTGAACCAGAAAGCAAAGAAGAGCAGCACTTCTTACGTAGGTCTGAGAGAGCAACGAAGGGTGTACCACCCAAGAGGTATTCAAAGGAGTTTGCTAACCTAGCTGTTGCTATTGTAAATGACCAAGGTCAGATTGAAGCTGTGTCTGAGTCAGAGACAAAGGCACAACAGGGAGTTGTTAACCAAGGTAATGCAGATGCACTCATTCCTTGGAAGTCACACAACCAGAGAGGTACATTGGTAAAACCAATGGCGGGTAGTTCCAAAGGTGGAACTGAAACAACAGGGGAGTGTTATAAGTATAACAACTGTTTGTTTTCTTCTCTGGATGACGCTTTGCTCGCAGCATGCATTGATACTTTAGGGGGAGTATGTTATTCTAAAGCAGCAATGCTGCAGCAAGCAAAGGCTCTAACAGCTCAGACAGCTGCTTGTGGCTGGAAAGCCAAACAGGATGTGTGTGACTGTTGCCATGGAAACAAAGGGGCAGTCCATCCTTATTGAGCACAGGATATGAGCTCAGTGTGTGTCATATGACCTGTACAGGATGTACATGTTTGGAGTTTCTCTCTGTTTGTTGAAGAGAGCAGACATCTTTTACTGTATGACTGCTATAGACAGGAATAAAAGCAATGTAGTTACATTTCTGTCTGAGTCTGATTCCCCTCCCTGGGGATATGCAGGGAGGAGAAGGAGGAGAAGCAGTTGGTGTGTTTTTCTCACAGCCTGAGGAAAATCGCCGGAACGGACCTCGTGTGCGCATTCCTGCTGGGAGTCGCCGGAGGGAGGTCAAAAGAATTCAGCCGGTGCCTGGAGAGATAGGCACATACCTCTGACCGAGCCTGAATTCCAACATTAACACCTTACATCAGTGTTCATTCTCTTTAAAGTTATTTCAGGCTAGGGACAGAAATAAGAGTTAGCTTCAAAGAATTTCATGAGAAACTCTGGTTATCAACTGCTTTAGCCCATGCTGTGTGAAAATACAAAGGAACACAATGCACACTTCTAGTTATTTCCCAGTTCCCCTTTTCCCAAATAAAGCTGACCATTTATTGTAATAACAGACATTTGTTGTAATCATGGACTACCTCTTCCAAATAGCCCTCAGAAAACTGTATAATGAGACTCCCTGGTAGGATTGTCCTGAGATAATTTAAAGTTTGCCTTTAGCTGGCAGCTGTCTCCACACTTCCTAGTTCCCAATCCCTTCACTCAGAAAGTTAGAGAAAAGGATGTCCTTGAACACCACTCATTATTGATGAAGATACCGCCCTATGCACTTAATCACCTGGACGGTTAAGTCCAGTCAAAGGTGACTATGGGGTGTGGATGAGTATCTTGCTTTTCAAGCCGAGGGAGCTGGCATTTGTCCACAGACAGCTTTCCGGGTCATGTGGCCAGCATATCAAGACTTCAGGGAATTGTGATCCCTCCCCCAGTGGCAGTCGAAAAGCAGATAACCAAAAAGAGTTCTTACCGCATAATTTATTCAGTTTTCACACATAGAGAGAAAGCAACGCTGTCTCTATTAAATAATGGCATTGCTCCAAGTAAATCCCAAACCCCTATGTATCCCTTCTTTTTTGTTCTTTTGTCTTCTTTCTTCTTTTTCTTTTTTGTAAGCTTTAAAAGTAATAAATATTATTATTATTTTTTTAAAAAACTACCTCCATTTCCTCTTGTCTTGATTGTTCCCATAGGCTTTATTCCACAAGTCACCATGTGGTTTAAACACAGAGCAAATTACAGGCTGCATGGTTCAAAATTTCAAAGCAGAGCTCTGAGTTACATGTCCTGCTCATCACTTCCTCCAAACACCCCTAGAACCTCAGCTGCCTCTCCTGATTCAGATGGAACTTGGAGACAGGGCTGGATGTCATCCACATATTGGTGACACTTCACTCCAAAACTCCTGATTACAGCTTGCAGTGGCTTCATATAGGTGTTAAGCGGCATGGGGGGACAAGATGGAATCCTGCAGGACACCACAGGAAAGATCTTATGGTGCCTAACCATAACTATCTCCCATAACTATCTTCTGGGAACGGCCCTGAAGGTGGGAGCCAAACCACTGATATATAGTGCTCTCAACCTCAACCTCCTTGAACCACTTCAGAAAGATACCATGGTCAATGGTATCAAAAGCCACTGAAATGTCAAAAAAGCCAGCAGGGCCTCCCTTCCCTGATCTCCCAGCCAACAAACCTCTCTCTCTCTCTCTCTCTCTCTCTCTCTCTCACACACACACACACACAAAATTAGCATCTTAGTGTGCATTTCTACAAATGGAAACATTTTTGTATGCAATTTTGCCTAACATGCACATTTTTGCAGGCAATTTCCCTAATATAATGCATTTTTGCATCCCCTCCACAAATATATGTTGTTTCACACACTTTACTCTAATACAGTATGTACATTTGTGTACACATTTTTTATTTGGACACCTACTTCACAAAATTGACAAAAGTACAAATTTCAAAGCACAGCTGTGTTTCAGCTCACACATCCCCCCCCCCCCGCCCAGGAAGTGCTAATTAGGTTCACATTAAAATGCAAACTGAACAGCCTTTCTGCCTTCTCTCTAGTTGGAGGACAGAAGTGTTAAAAAGCAAATCACCAGCTGATTAGACTGTCGATTGTGTACATCTTTTTTGTATGAATCACCCTCATTACTACAGGAAAGGAAATGAGACTTTCCCTTTGCTGAGAAAAAAATGGTGAGAGACAAAAGCTCAACAGTTCAGACATTTCCAGTTAATAGAAGTAGTCCTTAAGTGCTCTCGGACTCTGCCAGCCACTTCCGTCAACTCCATACAGTCCATCAACCTGGAGATCTTATGTCCGAGGCTCTTAACTCTTTTCCATGTCCCTTCTGCCAGTCTTCTTCATATTCTTTGATGCTAAAGAGCAGATATCGGGGAAACTCCAATCCAATGATACTTTTATTCCTTCTCGACAGGTCAGACAGATTTCCATAATTAAAGCTAGGATCCATAAAGTATTTCAGGGCATATTTCAAAATTCCTCCAAATCCAAAGGCCCCCAGAACTCCAATCTCCTCCTGACCCAAGTCCATATTCCAAAAGTCAGTTAATCCCTGCATAGAGGGATCTTTCCAACTTTCCTTTTCTAGTCCAGGCCAGGCTCCGATCTTCAAAATCTGACTTTTTCTAGTCTCAATCATAAAGGGCCTCAACTTGTAGTCCTCAATTTGCCTCTGTAAGGCTAAAGCTCCCCCTTGTGTTACTTTAGGTTCGACAACAACAACTTTCTCCTCCTTTTCAGCAATTTGTCCTGTTGAAATAGATTCCTGTGCCAAATCCTGAATAATTTCTGTATTGGTGCTCACTTTTGGTTCCAAAATGTCAATTTTAGTAGTCATAGCATCCATCTTTTTATGAAGCTGTTCCAACAGGTGGCTTATCTTAGAAAATGCAGTCCATAAGGCTTCTCCTGTCGACATTCTTGAATATCCAAGGTCAATCTCTAGTTCTCACAGTTCTTATCAAGCAGCTGGAGATTTCCCAGCTCCACTCTTATAACAGTTTCAAAAGCTCCCTCTAGAGGGGAACAGTCTCCACTTGTATCAATCTTTTCCAACACAGATCAAAAAGTAAAGATAGTTTCAATTTTCAGATACTTTTCCTCCCTTTTAAACACAGAAACAGACAATGGAAACAATATATTTCTCTTATTTAACTGACTGTCAACATCCGTTCTCTTCGCTGTCAATGAACTCTCCCGAAACGTCAATCACTGGGAGCCCGTTCCCAGGTTCAGAGCAGTGGTAATTTAATTTTAATCACTCTCTCCTGCAGGATACACAGTCCAAAATTTCCCCCCTCTTCTCCTGCTTCCAAGGGGGGTCTAATAATTTCAATCGATGGAAGTTTAATCCTTTACATAAGACTTTCCAAGACCTTAACTTGTAAGCTCTTTGCTTCAGTCTATTTACAAAAGGGGAAGGAGGACTTCCTGTTCTGAACCTTCCCCATTCGATGCCAAATTAAGATATTTAAAAATCCAATTTTCCTTTTTACTCACGGGTTGTTGTTTAAAATCCAATTGTCCACAAGAAAAAGTCAGCACTCTCCGGCAACAGCAATGCGGCTTCACTCTGTGAAAGAAGCGGTCAATTCAAAGCACCGTGCCACTCACCCCACGTCGCTCCGGATCCCCAAAACAGGGTTTCCCTGCGAGTAGGGGAGGCGCAAAAGGTGCCAGCCGAATCCCAGGTTCACAAGCTTCTTCCGCCTGTGATTTCAATGGGTCTCCGCCTTCGCCGTGGTGGTTCAGACCCAACTTTCCACGGAGCAAGTTCCTCCCGATCGGAGGAGCTCCGCCATTGCCGGAGGCACCAACCCGGAAGTCGAAATGGAGGTAATTTTAATTTGTTTTAGTATTTTAACTTTTGCATGTTTTAAGGTACAGTTGTGATTTCCGCCCCCCCCCCCCCCGATTTTACTGTCTTAACTTTTTAAAAAACCACTTCGAGGTTTTTCACAATTCAGTCTTGTATAATTCTTATGAAATAAACAAAGAAAAGAGTCATAAGAACTGCCTGCTGAATCAGGCCAATGGTGTATCTAGCATCCTCTCCTCACAGGGACCACTCAGATTCCAGTGGAAAATCTGCAAGCATGATTCAAACACAGGAGTATTCTTCCCTCCTGTGGTTTCCAGCAACAGGTACCGTATTTTTCTCTCTATAGGACGCACTTTTTCCCCTCCAAAAATTAAGGGGAAATGTGTGTGCATCCTATGGAGTGAATGCAGGCTCCTTGGCTTCAGCGATAGCAATGCAAAGCCTCCAAAGTGCAGAGGGAGTGCTCCCTCTGCACTCCCTCGGCTCTGCGTTGCTTTCACTGAAGCCTGGAGAGCAAGAGGGGACTCTCCTGGCTTCAGCAGAGAGGGAGAGCTGCACAGCGCCCCTTCAGCGAAGCAGGAGGAGAAATGGAAGGGGCTCCGTTTCTGCTGCCACTTCGCTGAAGGGGCACTGCGCAGAGAGGGGGAGATTTTTTTCCCTTGTTCTCCCCCTCTAAAACAAGGTGCGTCCTATGGTCGGGTGCGTCCTATAGAGCGAAAAATACGGTATTCAGAAGCATTGCTGTCTCCAACCATGGAAGCAGAGCAGAACCATCATAGCTTGTAGCTGTGATGGCCTGGGACTCGGGCTCGGACTTCGAGCCAGAGGAGTCTCAGTCCACACCGGATCCTCTGCCTCAGGCGGCATGTGAACAGAGTCTGGGGCCTGATTCTGTAGAGCCCCAGTCTGCACAGGTTCCCCTGCAATAAGCACCAGCTGGGCCAAGTTAGGGGCCTGAGCCTGCCCTGGCTCCAGATGTTGGGATTACCTCGTTGCCTCCAGCTGGGCAATCACTTACAGCTGCTCCACTACCAGTTGAGTCAGGAGAGGCTGAGGCGGCCTCTGGGTCTAGTAACCCACTGACATCTTCCGAGCGGCAGAGACTGAGGTCTGAGAGAAGGAGAGACCTGAGTACTCACAGGAGGAGTGCTCGCCTTCAGGCGAGACAGTGAGGTGAGTCACCGGAGGATCAGGACCAGTCGTTACCCCGTCAGAGATAAAAGGCTGCCAGACCCTGCCCCAGGTTGTGCGAGGAACATTGCTGCTTCCTGGAACCTGCTGAGACCTTGTGCCTGACCTAGCTCAGTTTCCTGCCTTGGCCCTGTTGGACTGACTCCTCGCGGAATCCTTGGATTCGGGACCAGACCTGGACCGCGTGGCTTGAGTTAACCCTGGGCCCAGCACAGTAGCCATGAATAGCCTTGTTCTCTATGAATTGGTCCAATTATCTTTTAATGTTATTCAAGTACTGTTTCTGAAGCTGACAGCCAGGACAGAAGGACACTTTCACCCCCTGGGGCTGAGGTTCTACACTCCTGTGCTCACACAGCTTCTGAGGGGGACTTTTTGTTCTTTTCCCTCCAGCAGCAGAAAATCAATCCCAGAAGGCCACATGCTAGCTTCCGTTGAGGAAGTTATGGGAGGTCATAATCAAAGAAAGTACACTTTGTCTTCTTTCACTATAATTGCTTTGATTCAGCTCCGAAAGTGGTTCCTGCAGTGATGTTCTTGTCAATGCTCTAGATCTTCTTCCCCTAGTACCTTTCAACACAAAAATTCACTGCCCTGTTATCTGATTTTCCATACTCTTGCCGAAACAAAAAATAAATAAATAAAAATGTTTTCACAGCAGTTTGAAAGAGGAAGGCAAAAGCTTGGAGGGGGGAGTGTCACCTCTTGCCTACTGCTGCTGAGTTTCCTTTTAGGACAGTTATACAAAACCAGAACTCTCTCTTTTTAAAAACAACAACAAAGCTTTTATATCACGAGAGAATAGCATTTTCACCGCCAATTATGTTATATGCCTTCCCAGATGGATGTATTTTCTTGCTTGAGATTTCAAGTTTTTAGCCATTTTCCCCTCTTTTAGGGTCATGCCGGTGGTCCAGCAGTCAAACGCCACAGACAAGATGAATACCTCTGTCCTAAGGAGACCTCATGGAGGGGCTGGTCAGATCAGGACAAGGGGAGTGTCAGGAATGAGCCAGCTCCCAGGGATGGATTGCAGCCAACAGCAGAAAGCAGCCAGGAACAGAGAGGGTTAACTGTCATGCAGGATGAGCATTGGCTAGTGCCAACTCCCTCGCCCCTTGGAATGTAAGTTGATAAGGGAATGGCTGAGAGCAGGCTAGAACACAGTCAAAGCTCACCGGAAGCACAAACAGGGGGGAAAGAGTTAAGAGACAGCCTCTCAGAGAATGGGGAAGAGGCAGGAGCTGACCCACTCAGTCTGAGGTCTCGGTGAATGAGAGGGCTGCAAGATAGGAAGCAAAACAAAAGACACATGAAGCGAAAGTTCAGTTGCTTCTGGTCACGCCGGAAGCAGTCTTCAGAAGGGTCATCTTGACTGATGATGGTGGAGGCTGTGTTAAGCCATCCGGAGCTATCTGTTTGTTTTGACAATAAAGCATCCTTTTTAATTAACTACACTCACTGTGTTATCAAGCCGTGGACTGGACTCCTGACAGGGTGAGAGTGAGAGGAGCTCAAGAAGTTTTCAGCTGGTGATTCCAGAGAGGGACCCAGCAGGTTGGGGTGTGCTGCACCAGTAGTCTGAGAATCGTGAAAAGCACTCAGGCAATGAAACTGTGGATGAGGAATCCAGGCATGCAGAGGGTCCCAGCTGGCTGCCATATCCACAGTCTTGATTCTGACCCTTCTGTACACACCATCTCTGCTGCCTCCTGGGCCACTAAAGCCTTCACCTTTACTCATCAAGGAGGTGTCTCATTCTCAGCCTGGCTCCAAGTCAGCACTCTTGCCTCCCCTAGAGACACCTAGAGACACCAGAGCTGGTGTGAACAGAAAGCTCGTGTCCTGCCCATCTGAAGTACTTCCCATTTGCTTGCTCAGTTCCAAGATACATCCCTGAATACTGTGCTGAAGCAGTGCCTGGCTTTCTTTCCTGGCCCCTAGGGGACATATCAACTGTTGGATCAACACCTTAGCCTGCTTAGTTCTTCTGTGGAATGGTTGCAGTCATGATCCTTGCCTTGCTAATGTACTGTACTGATTTGAATAATAAAGTTTGTACCAGAAAACGAAGTTGGAATCCTTCATCCAGTGGGAGCCAGGAAAGGGTCTCCAAACTCCAAAAAGAAGTGGTATTAGAGTTTTCCTGCAGAACTTCGCCTCAGCCATGCATGAACATAAACTGCGATAGATTCTAAATTTCAGTGAACGTCACCAGAGTGATTTAGTCATTGCAATGTGTCATGAAATTGCAGAACTTTCCTGGAGTCAAGAACCTCCTTGGCAGATAACAAAGATGACCACCCTGTTTTTCAGCACCAATAAACATTGCCCTTTTAAAAGAACAAGCCACCCACATGCGTTCAGTCCATTCCTCTAACAATAAATAGATAAACGGTTGATGAATTTGATGCGCGCACAAAGAGAACAAAAGGGCAAATGCAGCACATAATTGCTGAACATATGAACAGAGATGGAGGGGTGGAGAAAAATCAGAATTATTATATATGAGGTATATCAGGGAGATTAAAAGCAAACAAAAACAAAGCAGTGTCTGGGAAATGTTAGGCAGAGTCTCTTGAGTGCAAAACCAGCAGTCAGCTGGAATCAAGCCATGGTTTGGTCAGGTACCCATGTGAGGTACCACAAATAATGGGAGATAGCAATTCCATAGCTACACTATGGCTTAGAATAAGGATAATGCCTGCTTCCTGTGTTACATGCATGAAGTAGGAAACACACAATTTAAGTGACAGCAGGACTGCACCACTGGCCCCATTCCTGATGAAGCACAACTCCCCCCTCGTCAGCTGTACCCTTGACATCCAGGAATTAGGCATGGATAAATGTTCACCCCATTCGTAAGGAAATCAGCCCTGAGTGCTCACTGGAAGGACAGATCCTGAAGCTGAGACTCCAATACTTTGGCCACCTCATGAGAAGAGAAGACTCCCTGGAAAAGACCAGGAAAGATTGAGGGCACAAGGAGAAGGGGACGACAGAGGACGAAATGGCTGGGCAGTGTTCTCGAAGCTACCAGCATGAGCTTGACCAAACTGCGGGAGGCAGTGGAAGACAGGAGTGCCTGGCATGCTCTGGTCCATGGGGTCATGAAGAGTCGGACACGACTAAACGACTGAACAACAACAACAACAACAACAACAAAGGTTCACCCCACTGCTCTCTCTAGCAAAAGGCACAAGTTTAATACATCTTGGAAAGTTGGAAAGATCCCTCAATGCAGGGATTAACTGACTTTTGGGACATGGACTTGGGTCAGGAGGAGATTGGAGTTCTGGGGGCCTTTGGATTTGGAGGAATCTTGAAACATGCCCTGAAATACTTTATGGATCTTAGCTTTAACTATGGAAATTTGGCTGACCTGTCGAGAAGGAATAAAAGCATCGTTAGGTTGGAGTTTCCCCGAGATCTGGAAAACGAGACATGGAAAAGAGTTAAGAGCCTCGGACATAAGATCTCCAGGTTGATGGACTGTATGGAGTTGACGGAAGTGGCTGGCAGAGTCCGAGACTGGGGAGAGGAGATGGTGGAAGAAGATTGGAAATTTAAAGTCTATATATAGAAATATTGTAAAATTAAGGAGTGATAGAAAAATGTTGGAAGGAAATTTTATGGCTTTAGCTGAAATACTATAAGGAGTTAAGCTTAAATAAATATACTAATTTTAATGGGAAATAAGATTAAAAATATGCTAAGACATTTATATGACAGAAAATAGAGAAAGAGGGAAAGGAATTGCTGAGACAACTAATAGAAGTGGAATACAAAAAGGGAGGTGAGAGGAGGTTGATGAAACAAGGGAATGAAAGATAGAATATGGAAAAGGTATGATGTATGCTTTTAAATTGTTTTTGTATTGTTTTGTTTAGTTTATTGTGTTTAGTTTAATGTGTTAAGGTTGTGTTTTGTATAGTTTATATATTGTATTGTATTGTTTTTTCTCTTTTTTGTTCTTTTTTCTTTTTTCTCTTTTGTCTTCTTTCTTCTTTTTCTTTTTTGTAAGTTTTAAAAGTAATAAATATTATTTTTTTAAAAAAGTTTAATACATCTACAGGCCCCTATCGTTAGACAGAGTAAGACAGATGCCCCAGGCAGCAAAGAATGGGCAACAGGGATCAGCAGTGAGAAGACAGTAAGAGCTGTTCAACAGGGGAACGGTCTCCCTCGGGTAGTTATGGTCTCTCACTCCTTCCTTGGAGGTTTTTAAGCATCTGCCATGGATGCTTTACCTGATATTCCTGCATTGCAAGGGGCTGGACTAGATGACACTTGGGGTCCCTTCCAGCTTTACAGTTCTATGATTCCATGGTGGTGCTTTGTGCACCACACAGCCTGCCCTGAGTCTGCTAAGCTCTGCTGCTGTCCTCAGGTTTGGCAGAGTTCCACGGCCAGTGCTGAATTAAGGTTCAGTACTCAGGCTGTTCACTTCCTGGACTTGGGAAGGGGTGGTGGGGTCATCTTGTCCTTCAAATAGCAGATTAGTTTGTGTTGCCTTTGCAAATTGTTGTTGTTGTTGTTGTTGTTGTTGTTGTTATTTGTATCCCGCCCTCCCTGGCCAAAGCCGGGCTCAGAGTGGCTATCAACAGGTAAAAATAGCACAGTGTACATAAAATCGCACAGTCAATTACAGTGGTACCTCGGGTTACAAACACTTCAGGTTACAAACGCTTCAGGTTATAGACTCCGCTCACCCGGAAGTAGTACCTCGGGTTAAGAACTTTACTTGAGGATGAGAACAGAAATCGTGCAGCCGCAGCGGGAGGCACCATTAGGTAAATTGGTACCTCAGGTTAAGAACAGTTTCAGGTTAAGAACGGACCTCTGGAACGAATTAAGTTCTTAACCAGAGGTACCACTGTAATTAAAATACATTCTAGAATCAGTTCAGAATCAAATTAATGGCAACCATTGGGTTAGAGTTCTGTGAGGATTACAGAAGGAGAGAGGGGGTCAGACTGTGCCTTGGCCAAAGGCCTGGTGGAACAGCTGTGTCTTGCAGGCCCTGCGAAAAGATGTCAAGTCCCACAGGGCCCTAGTCTCTTGTGACAGAGCATTCCACCAGATCGGGGCCACGGCCAAAAAAGCCCTGGCTCTGGTTGAGGCCAGTCTAACCTCCCTGTGGCCTGGGATCTCCAAGATGTTTTTATTTGAAGACCGTAAGGTCCTCCGTGGGACATACCAGGAGAGGTGGTCTGTAGGTACTTGAGCAGGGAAAGGCTATTGTCACCCAGGCCGGTGGTCATGGCCTCTGACAAAGTCAGATGTGACTGCTTAGTATAAGAGAAAGCCATTTCCGACATAAGGAGGAGGTGGTGTTGCAGGCTTCATGCCCCCAACACAAGCGCGGTGGCATCCTTGGGCTGCATCATCCCCGGAGCCAGCCAATCGGCTCGGGGTGTGTGGCTTCCCCCATTTAAGGCGAGCGCGGCCCCAGGATCTCCCTCTTTGACCAGCACAGCTGTTTGTGTTTCCCACCCACCCACTCCTTTTTCCTTTTCAGGATTCCTTCTGACCTTGCTATGGACCTTGGTTGGTTAAGGGGCCTGGTAGGATTTTTTTCCACTTGGCAAATTGGCACCAGCCATTTGGTTTTTCACCTACCTCGTAGCAAATCATCACAACTTCTTTGGTCTTGGTGGTTAGGCATTGGTAGGGGTATTGTTATTTAGATGTGTTGGGGGGGGCGACATCACCTCCCCCAAATATTGAAGGGTAGTCCGGTAAAGGATTCCGGGGGGTGTGGCCTCGTCCGAAGCCTATGGAGGCCAGGGCCTAAAGCGCGCCCTCGAGCAGTGACCCCGGGGGAGTACCTAGTTGACGTGCATCAGCAGGGCTCCCCCTACTGGTGTTAACCCTTCCTGGTCTTCTAGCAATCAGGCTGAAGCCAGATAGTTGGATAGTACCAATGCCTAAGCCAATACCACTCTTACCTGTAACCAATAAAGTTGTGGCCAATTTTAACCCATTAACCTTATTCAATGGTGTCATGTGTCTTTATTTCTACTGGGGGGAGGTGGGAACTTGCCACGCGACAGTCTCTGAACATTTTGCCTCCCAACCTCAAGGGGGAAAGGGGAGGGGGGAAGATGCTGATCTCTCATGGTTCCAGGCTTTGCAGCTTTCAAGGTGGTGGGTCTCGAAATGCCAACCGGGAAGTTTTTGCGGGGTAATGGTCATGAGCAGCTTGCTGGTGAGAAAAAGATGAGGGAGACCAGAAGTAGGGCGATGGAGGAGGAAGATGCATGAGATGGGAAGGAGTGAGAGAAGTTACATTAATGGTTGTAGTGGAAAAGAGACTCCTGGGAAGAGAAGAGAATCAGAGAGAAATTATGCATTTGCTGAATGTTTAAAATGTTTTAATCATTGCAGCTTAGGACCAGCTCTCATTCCAACGTGTTATTCAGCACAGCATCTGCTTCAACATAATGAGCCGTTTGCATGTGGCAGCTCAATGGGCAGCTAGGGTGGTTTTCACAAGGCCAACACAAACATGTAAAAAGAAAGGTGCTTCAGGCAGTATGGAAAAATTGCCTGAAATGCATAATGTGCTGCTGGACAGCGGTGTTTCTAGTAGCTGCAAAACATAAATAAATGGTGAAAACAATGAGAAGAGGCAGGAAGAAGATATTGGAGATATTCTTCAGAGGTGCAGACTATGGGGAGCCCGGAAAAATTAATAATTAACAATTCGGACTGTAATTTGGTTGTTTTTTTATTTTAGTTTATTGTTTTTAATTGGATTATGATGTGGATATGTTGATTGGCTGTTTCTATTGGAAAATCAATAAAAATGATTTTTTAAAATAAATAAATAAATAAATAAATGGGCCCTTAGAATCTTAGAATTGTAGAACTGGAGCCATCTACTCCAAGCCCCTGAAATTCAAGAATCACAACTAAAGAATCTCGGGAGATGGCACTACAACCTCTGTTTAAAAATGTCCAAGGGAGGAGAGTCTGAGACCTTCTGACATAGTTGTTCCACTGTTGAACAACTCTTACCTTCAGAAAGCTCTTTCTAGTCTTTGGTTGGAGCTTTGGCTAAGTTCGTAACAAATATTAGAAAGCATCCTGGTTTAGCAGGATTTCAAAAGGAATGGAATGCAAGATAGACAAAATCCATGAAACAATCAAGAGATGGAACAGGGGAAATTGGGTCACTCTTAATGAATGAATCTTCTTTGGATAAGGTCTGTTGTTCTTAATCTACATAGACATGTTTTCTACTTCTTCCTTTGGGGCACTTCCTAGATTAACATTTCAAATGTGCTGAGCACCCCTGAGATGTAGAACATGAAATGTAAGCAACAAACCCTCACACGCCGTGGAGTGGATGAGAATTCCAGCAGTACCTCAAGGGGAACCAATGTTCTTGACAATTGTTTCCATCAGTCCTTGGGAACATGAAGCAAACAAGGTGTGGGGGGGCAGGGAATGGGGAGGAACATTGTTTGTTTCAGAGTAAAGAGTTGTGGAGGTGGTTTTGAGAAATAGCTTAATTGGAACAAAGGGAGAGAAGTGAATAAAGACGACAGCTGAGCTATCAGATGGGGAAATGTTGTTTTAAAAGACCTGAAGGAGATGAGAGAATCCAAGGCAGATCTCATGCGGCACAATTCTTTTGCATCCTCTTTTCGTGCTACAAAATACATTCAAAATAATGGGTGGAGAACCAATTGGAATGGAAATGGGGAGAAAAGAGCAAAGGTTGCTTCAGCTCAACTGTACTTGGGGTTGTTGGTTTTTTCAACAAGATTTATATACTGATTAAACATGTGGGGGGCTGCCCTTGAAGACTGCCCAGAGGCTACAGCTGGTCCTAATGTGGTAAGTGGGGCAGCTGATGGGACCATGAGTCACTGGTGCTGAAAGTACTTGCTGCCAATGAGTTACTTGGCCCAATTCAAGGTCTTGGCAATGGCTTATAAAACCCCAAAGGCTGGGGTCCCCAACATGGCATGCACACACCCACCCTTGGCATCTGCTAAGACCCCATCTGCTAACTATCTGTCATTAAAAAAAGAGCTTTTTTTGTTGGGGGGGTGCTTTTCTGAAGGGGTATTTTGTGTCTCACTTTTATTTCTTGGGAGAGGGGTCTGAGCTATGTATGTTTTTCTTCTGTGAAATGGGAATGTAATGGTACCCATAACAGTTTCTCAAATTCCAAAGTGCTTCTGGGGTTGGGTATCCCCTGGATTATGGCTTGTCCCTGAATACCCTGAACAGGAGAATGGCAATTTGACAGGTCTGTTGCCCTCACGCTTGTGGACTTCCCAGAGACATCTGACATCACAGTGGAGGAACAGATTTCTGGACTCCCTAGGCATTTGGTCTGTTTCACCAGTGCTCTTCTGATATTCCTATTCATCAAAGTACATGTAAATTTCTGCCATTGTTTTAAAACATCCTTGCTTACGGTAGCACTGTGGATGACTTACTGTCTATTTTTAAAACAATGTATATTTTAATAAAGTGAGCTTTATTGTGTTCTGTTCTGAGCCCCAGGTGTAAGCCAGGATGGGAACTAGCATGACTGAAAACCTGATAAGAGCTGACAGCGAGCTCTCCTGAAACATATTTTTTTCAAGAGATCGGGAGGTAGCATAACAATGTTTTAACTCTCTTCTCTGCCAAACCAGGCCTGTTGGACCCAGCATTGACAAGGACATGCCATGTCCATTTAGGAGTCCCAGACTCAGATGATAAATATAATTGGCAAGGTGTTCAATTTCGTAATCTTAGCTGACTGCAAGATGTGATTCCATCCCAGGTGGAGTCACTAT